>NW_014025579.1:0-541 GCF_001186125.1 Sphaeroforma arctica JP610
GTTCCACTCTGACTGGTTTATCTTTGAAAGTATCTGGAAGTGAACCATCCTTGTGTGTCCGTTCATATCCTTGTCCCTGTCTGGCTTTGACAACGTATGATCCAAACATTGCTCGCATTGCTTTGGTTGTGCGACCTTCGGACCGTACCATTACCACATCCCCTGGTTGAAAGGCAATAAAATCGTAAGCATGGAGGCGGTCAAACTGCCTGGATAGTGTGTCTGCGTATTTCTGCGTGACCTTGTAAAGCGTCGGCAAGATAGTGTCGTGCAAACGATCCAGCCGGTGTGCCCAAGCCTCATTGGTGACCGGCTGATTCCCCGGAAGGTCATCCGTGAAGTCAGCAAAAGGAACATGACGGCGACCGAATTAAGCACTGAATGGTGCTGTCTGTGTCGCCGAGATATTCGGAGGTTCTGGCACAGCATAAAAGGTGGTAGTCGGACATCCCATGCCGTAGGTAAATATTCACATAGCTTGCGAACTCCTTCGTGTATGTCTCTGTGTCTTCTCTCCGCTGCTCCCAGAACCTGAGGACGA
>NW_014025578.1:0-541 GCF_001186125.1 Sphaeroforma arctica JP610
ACAATAGTTTCACTTATCCACCCACCCGACCACCCACACATAAAAACACAAATACCTACACACACGCACAAACATACACACACACACTCACACACTCACACACACACATATATATATGTATACGTATACATATACATATACAAATATATGGATGTATGTAGGGATGTATGTAGGTATACCCATACAAACATACAAATATACATTCATAGATGCATACGTATAAATTTAAAAGAATACATACAGACACACACTAATTCACGCATACACACACACTAATTCACGCATACACACACACAAACAATCACAAAAAACACATGCAAGCACACGCATTTTAGATTATATATATATATATATATATATATATATATATATATATATTATATATATATATATATATATATATATATATATATATATATATATATATATATATATATATATATATATATATATATATATATATATATATATATATATATATATATATATATATATATATATATATATATATATATATATATATATATACTATATATATATA
>NW_014025576.1:0-541 GCF_001186125.1 Sphaeroforma arctica JP610
TCGTCAGGAAATTGTCCAAGTAGGCTTGATATCATACGAAATACTCAAAACACCAGAAGTATCAGAGTTCTACCAGACTATACAGTGGAGGCACTTCAAGCCAAGCACCTCTATACAAACACACATCATGTCCATGAGCAAATCGTATTTGAGATACTCTCCCGATGGATCGTTCGGGTTAGTCTCAAGTCCTGGATGCAATACAATCAGTTGGAAAGGAGGAGAGCAGGCCATTACAGGCGCACTTGAGAGTGTATTAGTGTGGGATGTAAGGAAAGGGCTAGTACTGCAGTCACTTACTAGTAGTGATATTACCAAAGCTGTCACATGCTTGGTCGGATCGCCGGATAAAAAACATATCGCTGCGGGGTATGTATCACTATGATTTTTTAAACGATGGGTATATTAGCAAATGTATATGAAGATGTATATATATGTACATATGTGTATAAGTATATATATATATATATATATACGTATATATATAAAAGTGTGTGTGTGTGTATGTATATATGTATGTATATGTATATATATATATATA
>NW_014025575.1:0-541 GCF_001186125.1 Sphaeroforma arctica JP610
AGTTATGTACATTTGCTGATATGTGTGAGTAATATACATATGCTGATATGTGTGAGTTATATACATATGCTGATATGTCTGAGTGATATACATATGTTGATATGTGTGAGTTATGTACATATGCTGATATGTTTGAGCTATATACATAGCTGCTATGTGCGAGTTATGTACACATGCTGATATACATGAGTTATGTCCATTTGCTGATATGTGTGAGTTATGTACATATGCTGATTTGTATGAGTTATGTACATTTGCTGATATATGTGAGTGATATACATATGTTGATATGTGTGAGTTATATACATATGCTGATAAATGTGAGTTATGTACATATGCTGATATGTTTGAGCTATATACATAGCTGCTATGTGCGAGTTATGTACACATGCTGAAATGTGTGTGTTATGTACATATGCTGATATGTTTGACTTATATACATATGCTGATACACATGAGTTATGTCCATTTGCTGATATGTGTGAGTTATGTACATATGCTGATATGTGTGAGTGATATACGTGTACTGATATGTGTGAGT
>NW_014025574.1:0-541 GCF_001186125.1 Sphaeroforma arctica JP610
TATATATCTCTGTATTTTTATATGTATATATTGTAATATGTGTGTGGTCCACGTGTAGTATTATGTCATATTTGATGGCTCATGTGCAGTTGTGGGTCATGTTGGATGACTCGGGTGTACGAGGGGTAGTTTTTAGGGTGATGGCGAAATGTTATATTTCTTTTGATGTTGGTTTATGTCTACAGCTGATTCGGTAGGCGTAGACGAATAGAAGAAAAGCATCAAACATTTAGTAGCATAGTGTAAAAGTAGTGTAGAATATACGGTGAGAAGTGAGATGTTGCGCCAGTGACCAGAGGATCTGACGGCAGGCAATGTCTAGGTTAGGGCTATTTAAGTGTAGGTTTTGGGGTGATCAGTCCTCACAACCTTGTAAGCTATTACAGTACTATGATAATATATTGTGCAAACACTGATTCACTCTAAACTGTTCTTGAACTAAATAAGATACTTACAATATATATATATATATATATATATATATATATATATATATATATAATATAAGTATATACTATACTATACACTACTACTACTACTA
>NW_014025573.1:0-541 GCF_001186125.1 Sphaeroforma arctica JP610
TACTATATATTTACACACACAAACATATATATATATATATATATATATAATTATAATACGCTATGGCATACTTTGAGGATATGATGTTCCACCGTTTCAAAGCGATCTTCCAAGTTGATGGCAAACGCTTGACTCCTACCATTTGGTAACAGGACTACAATTGTATGGCCATATAGCAAAGAAAAAAGAATGAACATTATTCGACATACGTGTACGAATAGTACAACATACGAATAAGTTTGACAATGGCAGCTCGCTTGGATATACAATTACCGATAGCAACGAAAAGAAATGAATATGTTATTGGAAACGCGACGTCGCATGCATGTACAGATGGTAATGTTAAGTTCAGCACATTTGTGCAGTACAAGCCAAGACACACAAGTACGGACGAACGTGCTCAAATATACAAACAGACACACACACACACACACACACACAGAGACAGACACAGACACAGACACATATACACATATACACATATATACATATGCAGACACACACACACACACATACACACACACTATCTCTATATATATGT
>NW_014025572.1:0-541 GCF_001186125.1 Sphaeroforma arctica JP610
ATATAAATCCATATACGTATATTAAATATATATCAAGGTTTATTGTACTATTTACATAAGCAAAGCATACACCAGATAGCAACGGTCCAGTAACTAAAGGAAGTATGGCGTTGTGTGTCTCGGAGGCACCGTACGTTGATCGTCCGGAACGGCATTGAACAGTTTGTATTCACGACTGCCATCACTCCCGTATTTTAGTATAGACGCAACGTTTCCACAACGATAGCAATAGTTTGGGGCAGACCACACAGTGACTAGCGATTCCTTCTCAAACATGTATTTGTATCCCTCTTGCACCAGTTGGTGGGCACGGCAAATCAGGGTCAGATCATTCACCTTCATAAACTGGGGTGTGGGAATGCATGTACAGGCGTAGGCGATTAGTATGAGTATAACATGTGTGTGTGCATGTGTGTGTGATATATATATATATACATATACATATACATATACATATAATATATATATATATATATATACTACATATACATATATACTACATATATATATATATATATATATATATATATATAGTGTGTGT
>NW_014025571.1:0-541 GCF_001186125.1 Sphaeroforma arctica JP610
TTCGTGTAAATAGAGCAGTCAGTCGCGCTCTTGCTCTACTTTCGCGCTGCTGCGCTGCTTTCGTTGCGCCAGATGAAAGCTTATACCAGAAGACTTCTGCAGCGTCTGTAGCATTTATAATAGTTGTTTTGACCAATTTTTGTGTTTATCTTATGTATGTGACAGCACTCAATAAACGCGCCAATTTTACTTGATTCTTAATTTGGAGGCGGAAAACTATACCTTTATATATAGAATAGACCAGTAATACTACATTTTGTCTAACAACAGAGTATCATAATCCTTATTTATCTTTTCCATGTTCAATCAAATATGATATTATCCCGCAACTGCCTCGCGGAGGACCATAGACTGTTCTATACTGATAAACGTAGTTAACGATTTCGATAACGTTTTCAAAATCCCTATTTGGAAGGAAAAAAAGGTTTGGGACATAGGCCCTGATATGATAGTAGAGTGATTTATGAAGGCTTGAAATTTGTGGGAAATCCTGACAGAAATAAAATTTCCCAGAGCCTCACAAACAGTACCCCCCCCCNCC
>NW_014025570.1:0-541 GCF_001186125.1 Sphaeroforma arctica JP610
TATATATATATATATATATATATATATATATATATATATATATATATATATATATATATATATATATATATATATATATATATATATATATATATATATATATATATATATATGTATATATATATATATTGTATATATATATATATATATATATATATATATGGGTACGGGTATGTTTGATTGCCTATGTGCGTCTACTCTACAGCAGAGGCTGTGTCATATTTCTCACCGTCTTTCAACTCCTCCCCTCTCACTTCCTAAACCCCCCACTCATTAGATATAGACTTGGACGTAGTCTGCATTGCTCTGTATCTCTCTAATCTTTCTTTTAAACGCACACTAGTTTGCAGACGGGTATTCTCGGCCGCCTATCAAGCACGTGTACATGCTCTACGGCGTCGACTGGGACACCCCCATACAAGAGACCTACCAGAAACGAGCCAACATCACAGAGCCTGTCTTGGTGGCCGTCCATGATGAAACGTCCGGTTAGTCTCATCGTACACTATACTATGTCTTGGGCTATATATCTGTAGTAATA
>NW_014025569.1:0-541 GCF_001186125.1 Sphaeroforma arctica JP610
CTTTCTCTCCTTGCGGTACCGACATTCGATGCGGAAGGCAACGTCAAGAAGGTACGCGTGTGTTTAAATATGCGTGCCGTTAACGCGCTTATTCCTGGTGACCAGTTCCTGATCCCCAAGGTCAACGATCTCATATCTCGCCTCAAGAGTAAGAAGTACTACACGACGCTGGACATATCGGCTGCATACCACAGGCTGCCCATCCATCCAGACTCACAATACTTATTTAGTTTTACACACGAACGTTATCAGTACTCGTTCACATCAGCACCGTTCGGTCTTCATGTACTCACGCAGCAGTTCCAACGTACCTTGAGTACGATACTTGATGGCTTACCGGTTCACCACTATATCGATGACACAGTTATCGCTAGTGACGATTGTGACGAACACGTTAGGACGGTGCAGAAGGTGATACAACGCTTAACATACCACAGTTTTAAGCTTAACCCTGCCAAGTGCCACTTCGCTATTTCCGAAGTCATGATCCTAGGGAAGAAAGTATCGGCACAAGGCATTGACATTGACCATGAAAAGCAGG
>NW_014025568.1:0-541 GCF_001186125.1 Sphaeroforma arctica JP610
GGTCGAATACTACTACTTCTATAATATATATATATATATACATATATATATATATATCCGTTTTGCTCGGGTTGATACGCTTGCGTGATTTACATATATAAATATATATATATATTTATATTTTATGCAGATTTAAAATAAATAAAAATTTAATAAGTTAAATCTAGAGCAAATTGGAGTGATTAGTAATATATGCAGAAATTAACAGGTGCCCAGTTTATGTATCTGATGAGCATTTTTATGTTTATATTTCTATAGATTAATTAGTCATCCGACCATTTCCCAACAACAATTCATTCTTCTTTTGATTTTTTAATCCACCTTCGGTCCGAAAATCCAGATACTTCAATTCTAATGCGACTTTTCAGGCCGTCGTTGGCAATCAAGGCCTCCCTCTGACTAATGAGCAGCCCATAGGACGTTTGAACAATGTTTTGACTAGCCTAGTCAGTCCGCACAACACGAACATGATGCAGTATCGCAGTTAGGGGTATAGAAAAACGTAATTTGGCGTAGAGAAGGTCGATATGGCTGATTTTCA
>NW_014025567.1:0-541 GCF_001186125.1 Sphaeroforma arctica JP610
TATATATATATATATATATACGTACACATATATATATATAATATATATATATATATATATATATATATATATATACATACATATATACACACATACATACATATAACATACATACATGCATACAGACATACATACATACCTACATACATACATACATACATACATACATAAATATATACATACATACAAACATGCATACATACATACATACATACATACATACAGACACACATACATAAATACATACATACATATATATACATACATACATACATACATACATATACACACACATACATACATTTATACATACATATATTTATACATACATACATACATACATCATAACATACATGCATGTATACATACATACATAACATACATACATACATACATATATATATACGTACATACATACATACATACATATATACGTACATAAATACATACAGACATACAGACAAACATAAATACAGATGTATATATATTTATACATATTTATATATATATATACATAGATATATATATATATAAATAATAT
>NW_014025566.1:0-541 GCF_001186125.1 Sphaeroforma arctica JP610
TTTTATATATATATATTTGCCCTGTATACTTGTATACTTAAACGTGCATTCGTGTTACCTGCAATCTCCAAATCGTTCACATCAATCGCGTGATGAATAGAAGCATTTAACCCGTTTTCCATACGAATACACTATTTCACAATGTACTGTACGACATACGTTCATCAGATACTTATCTGTATAATACGGGCCACGTGCAAGAAACATTAGTCTGATACTCAAGCGATAATCTCTGATATGTATTGCAATTTCTCTGTTCGTGTTCATCGACGCACAGGTACCACCCCTTAAAGTATTCGCAGCTCACTATATATTGCGATCTGAAGAACTGCATGGAATGGCTCTCAAACGCTGGCCGCAGGGTGATGAACTCACGTTTCTACAGGCATGTCATCATATATAAGCATATATATATATATATATACATACATACACACACTCGCTCACTCACTCACACACACACACACACACACACACACACACACACACACACACACACACACACACACACACACACACACACACACACACACACACACAC
>NW_014025565.1:0-541 GCF_001186125.1 Sphaeroforma arctica JP610
CTTGCATCTAGTAGAACAATAATTTTGTAGTTTTTGCTCTGATACAAACTTACCTTATAAATTTTTATTTACCATCTGATCCAAGACATGGTCATATTGAAATCATTATTGTGCGTGTCGATGGTGTTTGTTGGCATAAAATGAGTTCATTTTTAATTTTACACGCTACGACATCAAACCTTTGCTTGAGCGCTTAGTTTATAGTCGATAGAGACACATACATCGTCAGGCCTATTATCAATACTCCGGGCATGGATAACTAAGGCTTAAGAGGCAAGTATCCTAAACATGGACACATGAAACGGCATCGAATTATTAGATGCGATACGAAACAGTTATAAATTCGCCGATACCATTTTACCTAAATCATACGAACCAACATAGCCTCTGTTCTAATTTAGGAGGCTATGTAACCAAACACCTAAGTACAAGGGTGGGCTTCGGGGCTGTTTGGATCTCAGGTGTTGTTCATTCTCTACATGTAGGCAGAATGGATAGCTTTGAGTTATTCAAGTTCCACGGATTGTATATTTATAAGACT
>NW_014025564.1:0-541 GCF_001186125.1 Sphaeroforma arctica JP610
ATAGTCATAAATAGGACAAACGGTCATAGTCAAACAAAGGACATATAGTCATAGTCATACATAGGACATACGGTCATAGTCATACATAGGACATATAGTCATAGTCATACATAGGACATATAGGCATACTCATACATAGGATATATAGTCATAGTCATACATAGGACATACGGTCATAATCTTACGAAAGACATACGGTCATAGTCATACAAAATACATATAGTCATAATCGTACATAGGGAATACGGTCATAGTCATAAAAGGACATATAGTCATAGTCATACATAGGACATACGTTCATTGTCATACGAAAGAGATACGGTCCTAGTCATACGAATGACATACGGTCATAGTAATACAAAGGACATATAGTCATAGTCATACATAGGACATACGGTCATAGTCATACAAAGGACATATAGTCAGAATCGTACATAGGACATACGTTCATTGTCATACGAAACAGATACGGTCATAGTCATTCAAAGGACATATAGTCATAGTCATACATAGGGCATACGGTCATAGTCATACAAAGGAC
>NW_014025562.1:0-541 GCF_001186125.1 Sphaeroforma arctica JP610
ATATGAACATAAATATATATGTATACACACACACACACACACACACACATATATATATAAATATATTTAAATAAGATATAGAATAGTTTATAATAATAAATTAATATACACATTCATACGTATACATCAAAATAAACATATACATGTACAACACATAACACATCAACATACACACACACACACACACATATATATATATTTATAAATATGTATATGTGTGTACAATATTATAATAGTATGTGATAATATACATAGGAATATAATAGATCATAAGAGTATGATACAATACGTTGGTAATATATACAATAACTATAATCATAATCGTAAAACACACATAACACACACACACACACACACATATATAAAAATATAAATATATATATATATATATATAACATATATATAAACTGATATATATAAATACATACAAGCATAAATACATATATATATATATACATACATGAATACATAAATACACACATACAATCATCTTTACACATAGACACAGAAATATAAAAGTATATACACATACAAACAGACA
>NW_014025561.1:0-540 GCF_001186125.1 Sphaeroforma arctica JP610
CACACACACACATATATATATATATATATATAGGGAGTCTTGTTCACTGGCATTCTCTGCTTTGCATCACCCGTTCCCTGCTATATCTAGAAGAACTGGCCTTTACATGAGAGCAACAGACCTTACATGAAGTACTATGAGGATTGTGCGTTACTACCGGGGAGTGTAGGATACCTTGAAACCCTAATGACCTGAACGAGGCTTAGCACAACATCCACGCTTAGGAGAAACTTGTTTCCTCATTGGCGGTCGGTTGGGCCGTGTATGTGTTTCACGTCAGAATTATGTGCTCTAGGGTTTTAGGGTTTTACAAAAGCAGCTTTTTTTTAGTGTTTTAGGGTTGTACAGAAGTAGTGTGCGTGACAGCGTACTACGGCACTGGCATGACGCTGAGTTCTTCTCTGCGGCGGTTGTTCTGGCTCTCTATTGACCCACACACCACACAGTCAGTCAGTCAGTCAGTCCGTCAGTCAGTCAGCCAGCCAGCCAGTCAGTCAGTCAGTCCGTNAGTCAGTCAGTCAGTCAGTTAGCAGTCAGTCG
>NW_014025560.1:0-540 GCF_001186125.1 Sphaeroforma arctica JP610
GCAGTTTGTGATTAGGCATACTAGTCGTTCAAAGTATGCTGAACCAGCAGCTGAGCGACACAGGGTAGCCAACGTCCGAGGCACCTCGGGCATTCATTCAGCGGGTGATAGACCGCATTCATGGCAGTCTTTTCATCGAGCACCTGAACGAGATTTCACTCGAAAGCGAACTGGATCGGGGAGTTTCATCAGTTCAAGTCAGGATTCCATCGCAGGCAACGGGGATGAGCGACCAGTCCAACGGCATAGCAATATGTTAGGGTGGGCCACGGGTACTCGTCAGCAAAAATCTGACGAAATCAGGGGCCGACAGCTAGAGCAATATTTGAGCGACCCACATGGGGATTATCGTAGGGAAGCCGAACGAGAACAACTATGTAGACGATGGGAAGTCAGCGGACAGCACCGAGGCTTCGCACGATCGATGCAGGATATGCGCAAGTCTAGTGACGTCGACGACGGTAATATTCATGGCAGCAGAAAACGACCACACAAAGACGAACAGGCTAGAGAGCCAATCATAACACCAGCGCAGTGGAA
>NW_014025559.1:0-540 GCF_001186125.1 Sphaeroforma arctica JP610
TTTATAGCCCTGAGCGGCGGCGATGGGAATATAGTCGATGAGCGTTTCGTGTGTAGGGACAGTAGCAAACAGATCGTGATGAAGAGTAATCCAAGAGTCTGTTGTTGCCGAGTACCCATCATGTTCATTGAAAGGAGCTTTCAGCTTGTTACCATCCTTATCGAAAGGGCAGGTTAAATTAGCAAATTGCCCTTCTTCGCAGACGTAGTAGCGCAAAGAGTCTGTTGCATTCGCGGCAGAGGAAGAATCCTCGCCGGAGGCTGATATCTGCACGACTTTGTATCCCAGAGTCTGTAAGAGAGTTGCCTTCTGCTCATCCATGCCCAGGTATGGGGGTCGCACGTACCGAGTACTCGGATTTGTGGAACTACGCAGCACATCTCCATACTTAAAATGCTCTCGAAAAAATTCATTGATGTCCTCAAGCTCCGATGCGACCGCGGTATCGTTCATGTCACGGATGTCAGTGTGATCATACATGTGATGACTGATTTGGTGTCCTTCCTCAACCATGCGTGTCAGTAATCCGAGCTTTTCCTT
>NW_014025558.1:0-540 GCF_001186125.1 Sphaeroforma arctica JP610
ATATATCTATATATGTATATACATACATACATACTTACTTACATACATACGTACAGGCATACATACATACATACATACAGGCACATATACATACATACATACATACATACATACATACATACATACATACATACGCACGTGCATACATACATACATACATAAGTACATACATACATTAATACATACACACATACACACATACATACATAAACATATATACATACATATATACATACAAACATACATACATATACATACATGCTTACATGCATATATACATAAATACATACATACATGCACACATACATACATACATGCACACATACATACATACATACATACTTACTTACATACTTACATATATACATACGTACATGCATCCATACATTCATACATACATACATGCATACATACATACACACATAAATAGATAAATACATACATCCATACAAACATACATACAAACATAAATACATACATATATACATACATGCATGCATACATAAATACATACTTACATATATATTTATATATATATAC
>NW_014025557.1:0-540 GCF_001186125.1 Sphaeroforma arctica JP610
ACTATATATATATTACTACACACATATATATATATATATATATATATATATATATATATATGTGTGTGTGTGTGTGTGTCTGTGTGTCTGTGTGCATATGTATACGTCACCAATATCACCCCAATCACAGCCTTCTGTGTACCCTTCCTCGTCTTTTGTTTTGTGTCTATTTATAGATACAGTACAACAGTCGCCTACCGCCTGTTGTGAACTAATACACATCTGCTACACCTTACCCTGTGCGTGTGTATGTGCGCGCGCGTGTGTGTAGGTATGAGAAACTACAACAATGGGACCAGGCATTGGAGGCCTATGAAGCCCGCCAAAAAGGTGATCTAACGGACATGTCTGTAACATTCGGGCGCATGCGTTGCTTAAATGCCATTGGACGATGGGCCGAGCTACACGCACTGGCTCAAGAAAAGGTGAGTGCATGAGTGCTTGTCAGTAATTGTGGTGTTTGTTACATATGGTGTATATGTGTATACTGTGTATATGTATGCATGTATGTATATATTTATGTATGCATGTATGCATGTA
>NW_014025556.1:0-540 GCF_001186125.1 Sphaeroforma arctica JP610
ATATATATGTACATGTACATATATATATATATATATACATATATATATAGCTACACACGTGAACATAGTATAAATACAATGACACCATCACCTACTTTTGAAGTGGTGGTTCACTTTCTCGAGATCAGACGACATGATCTGGTTGAACGCATCCTCTTCTGCCTGAACAGCAGCCAGGCTAGCGGGGGTTTTTTGAGTTTAAGAATTTTAGGGTTTAGGGTTTTAGACAATTGATCCCAGCACGAGGCGCAGGCATAGCATATGCACGATCTTCACTTTGTTGAACTCAAACCTCTAAAACCTGTCGCGGAGCAATGACGCGAGTGAAGGTGTCAAGTCTTAGGGTTTCCTTAGAATGAAATCGGTGACCAGTTTTAGGGTTAAGTATCGGAGCAGTTTCAAGCACAGCAGCCTTATAATAGTTGCTGCGATATGGGCGACGGTTTCTCTGTCGCCCAGTTCCGCAAACACCACACATCCAGAATAACACACATATACATACATATACACACATATATATATATCAGAATTCTTATTCTA
>NW_014025555.1:0-540 GCF_001186125.1 Sphaeroforma arctica JP610
ATCTCTTGGGTCTCAAAGCTGGGTGGGGGCTGTGTAATAGCCGGGCCTCCACATTAGACTCTATGTATAAACGTACTCTTAAGCAGTACGCAAATTATAAACGTACTCTTAATAGTACGAGGAACTTAAGTCTCCTAAATGTGCTTTTAATAGTACGAAAACTTAAGTTTCCTAAAATGGGGTTTAATGGTTTTATTAATTAATACATTTTCCATTTTACATATCAGATATTTGGACCAGGCCATTAAAAGGCCCCAGTAAAATACCAAACATAAGAGTTGGTCTAGTTCTATTAATAGAACTATATTTACTTTCCAACTTTATTTATATCTGAATACTTCGGTAGCGAGATGGCTCAACCGAATATAGGTTTCTAGGGACTATTAACGTTACCTAGTTGATCTTCCGATCAGCCATCCAGATGTGCCAGTCTGATGAAGGCTAAGTCTATAATTCTTGATAGGGATAATATTATTTATTTCAAAAATGGCAAGTATGTATGATACAATGTATTAACATATTTTATGGCTCTCATAGTAG
>NW_014025554.1:0-540 GCF_001186125.1 Sphaeroforma arctica JP610
GTATGTATATATCATCCGTTTGTGTGTAAGTGTGTGTGTGTTAACAGCACTTCTCCATTTGATGACAGTTATCACCTCGGCGACCCATTTTGAGGACTTATATCCATCTGTGCCTCAGCCATTTGCGATTCTGTTCCAGATCTGTCTTCATTCGGTGCCAAACCCTGCTTTTTTTGTAGCCTTACTATGTCTTTCTTCATGAAATTGATTTCTCGTTCCAGATTAGTTTTCCACATTTCCTGGACCACGTGATAGAATAGAGGAGGCAAAAATCATGATAAGAAAATGTTTCACAGCTGTCAAAGTGCTTCTATGCCGAAATAATGTAGCATTCGACCCGTAGAACGCATACGTACGTCTACCAGGTTATTACAAAGTGACAAATGGACAAAATTTAAACTAAATAGCATATATATATATATATAGATATATAGATATATAGATATACACACACACACACACACACATATATATATATAGATATATATATGTATGTATATTTATATATATATGCATATATATAGATATATATATGTATGT
>NW_014025553.1:0-540 GCF_001186125.1 Sphaeroforma arctica JP610
TATATATGCGTGTTATATGGGAACGTACCAATGGAATCGGTCTCTGTGGTGCTGGGTTCTTCACTGGGTTTTTTGATGACTTTCTCGGGTGTTGGGGGTGTGAATGTTCCGTTCTTCATCTGCTTTAGGGCTTTGAGCAGTTTCTCAGTCCAAGGCTCTATCACCTGGGAGGGTAGTATTAATTCACAACGTTTAAGTATACGTTATGGTATGAAAGTATCCGTTACCGCCCAGGTGTGGTACAGATTCATCAGCACTCGCCTGTGAATCCGTTTAGTTGATATGTAGTATGAAGGCACATGCAAGTGACAAGACTACACAATTCGGTGTGGTGTAATCCCAGAGACCTTCCTTGTAAAGGGTTTCTAAACTCTACGACCAGCTGCATGACCACCAATACGAACATTCCAGACAGGATTCGAATCCTTCCCGGGGAGCAACCCCCTCGATATCAAGGACGTCTAGAAGCACTAACAAACGTAGCTCAAAGAAAGACTACGTCAATCCAATTATCAATGTATAGAAGGCCTAGACGACGTT
>NW_014025549.1:0-540 GCF_001186125.1 Sphaeroforma arctica JP610
TCTATATAATGGCATGTACATTCATATGACAAGTAGAGCAGACATAGTAATGTAGAGCCCTACTAGATCTCTATACACTGGCATGTACATTCATATGACAAGTAGAGCAGACATAGTAATGCAGAGACCTACTCGACCTCTATACACTGGCATATACATTCATATGACAAGTAGAGCAGACATAGTAATGTAGAGACCTACTAAATCTCTATACACTCTCTGTACACTGGCATGTACATTCATATGACAAGTAGAGCAGACATAGTAATGTAGAGGCCTACTAGGCCTCTATATGCGGTATACATTCATATGACAAGTAGAGCAGACATAGTAATGCAGAGACCTACTAGACCTCTATACACTGGCATGCACATTCATATGACAAGTAGAGCAGACATAGTAATGCAGAGACCTACTAGACCTCTATACACTGTTATATACATTCACATGACAAGTAGAGCAGACATAGAAATGGAGAGACCTACTGGACCTCTATACACTGGCATGTACATTCATATGACAAGTAGAGCAGACATAGTA
>NW_014025548.1:0-540 GCF_001186125.1 Sphaeroforma arctica JP610
CAGAAATACATACATACATACATGCATACATACATACATATAGGCAATCATACATACATACATACATACATACATACATACATACATACATACATACATAAATACGTACATACATACATACGCACACTTCCACACACACTCTCACGCACGCACACACGCACACACACACACACACACACGAACACCTTCACACGAACACGCACATACGTACACACATACGTACACGCATACGTACACACATTCGTACACACGTATGTAGACTCATACGTACACATACATGTATACATATATACATATATATTAACGTACATACACTCACATATTTATATACATATATATAATATACACACACACATATATATATATATATACATACTATATATATATATATATACATATATATACATTTACGTGTATATTTATACGGATTATTTATATGTATACAAGTATATTTTTATGTATACATGTATATATATATTATAGACCTATACGTATGCTATTTATATATATATATTATTTATATTTACATATATATTAATA
>NW_014025547.1:0-540 GCF_001186125.1 Sphaeroforma arctica JP610
ATATATATATATATATATATATATATATATATATATACATAACACAACTATATATATATATATATATATATTATGTACATGCCATCTACTACAGATAAATAGTTAAACACTAACTTATATTTGTCTATCCCTGCGATAAATGTATAGAACTTCCGCATACCCGCCGTTCAATCTGCATGCGCGTCTTCACCAGGGCTGCGGGGTAGACAGCCGCTCGCACCAGAAAGAACAGTGCTGTGCCAAAGAAGAAGAATTTTTTCTGCGCAGCGCATCACCACCACCATACATCACAAAAAAAAGAACAAGCACAGACAAATGAGGGTTGGAGGTATGTTCGAGTGTTATACAGGATATATGCGAAATATGTGATATCGTAAGCCAGTACAAGTCAATCGTAATTGAAAACAAGAAAGGGAAGTGAGCAATGTTTTGTGACCTTTATAGAGTGTTAAGTATACTATACAAGACCACGAGAAACAATAAAGCATGTATAGGTTGAAGAGATAAAACAAAAAGAATATCTATACACAATTGAGTATA
>NW_014025546.1:0-540 GCF_001186125.1 Sphaeroforma arctica JP610
CACCAGAGTCCCCAGTGTATGTTCGACCCGAAACTACCAGACGCGTCAGTAGTAATAATACCACCCCGCAATTGGTGGATACGAGAGACTCGCAAGTCCTCTATATTTCATCTGCGTTCGACCTGGAATCTGAGTTCGAACGAGAACTTGCGTCCGACCGCAGCATGCTCCAACAACTAGTGACTAGTGGTGAGTTTGACCCCTTCGAATTGATCCCCACCTCGCAGAATATCCAAAGTATGGGTATTCAGGAAGATATGGTTCCGCGATGTCTACACCTGTATGAGAGTGGCGTAGTCTTTCGAGAGGAGGTTTGCCCTAGAACTTCAATTACCTTGGCGGATATTCTGAGTGTTATCCCCCAAACCACACGTGTCCCGAACGCGGTGCAGTACTTTATACACTTCCTAAAATCTTGGGACTTGGCCCACTGTGTACATGTTATTATTTCACGTAGTCTTCTAGACGAGAATGCCGGTGTACCTATTTCGTTCAAGATCAATGAGCTGGAATTGTTTTGAGACGGAACTAAATCCCCGG
>NW_014025545.1:0-540 GCF_001186125.1 Sphaeroforma arctica JP610
AACACAGTACAGGCCTAGCCACACATACGTGGTTGTTAGGGAGCACACACACACACACACACACAAGCATATATATGTATGTAAATATGACAATGTACAGGCTTAGCCACACATACGTGGTTGTTATGGGGAGCTTTCCGAATTCAATGGGCGTCGTGGCGGCAGAGTCCGCTGCAAAGGTGTCCGTGTTACCATCGTTTTGAGACTGTATTGTGTATAGACACATACGGCCAGTAAGAAATAGAGAACATGAAATGGTAGGTAAAGTAGATACGTTATCATGGATACCAACGCCCGCCCCAGACCGGATGGGTTTATGCGTTGAGACGAGATGTTAAAAGCACATAGGCCAGAGATATACGGACTCGGTGCAAGGAAGGTGCGAATGACAAGAGCGTGTAGTGTAGAAAGGGTGGAAGAGTCTTGAATAGACACACACATAAACATATGCATATACATATACACACATATATATATATATATAAGTATAAGTACAAATATAATTATACAGCGTCAAGACAGACAACAAACACATAGAAG
>NW_014025544.1:0-540 GCF_001186125.1 Sphaeroforma arctica JP610
CTGTGACGACATCAGGAAGAATTCAACAAAACGTTGGTCCAACAAGGAGATTGCGGCAATGGCCCGGCGCCAATAATACTACCAACTGGTTATGGGTAAACCGCCAACCTCAAACCGAGACACAGCCATACACGACAGCTTCAATCGCTGCTTCGAGCCTACACCAATCCGGCTCTGTGCTATGATTGTAACAAATACGTACATGTTTACATTGCTCGACTACCGCACCGACGGCTGTCTCTGCCCTGTCTCTGCCCTGTCTGCCCCGGTAGCCACAAGTTCACTACCAGTCACTTTACCTGCATCCAACAACTGATGCAACGCATCCTGGTAGGCCCAAAACTGCCGCCTATTGGCCCTGACCTCCTTCAGCAATTGCAGGAGTGCCACGACTTCCACGGTATCTGGACCCTCCACAAACACCTTGGATCTTTTCTTCGACATGTTGAAGACCCACCGTACCCTCACCCGTCCCTGACACATCAACAGATGTTCCCCATATCCTGGCTAATCACGCTGTTGAAGTACTACTTCCAAACA
>NW_014025543.1:0-540 GCF_001186125.1 Sphaeroforma arctica JP610
TTCAAATAGAAACTGCAACCGTACAAAGTTCAAATTGAAACAGCAACCGTACAAAGTTAAAATAGAAATAGCAACCGCACAAAGTTCAAATTGAAATAGTAGCAGCACAAAGTTCAAATTTAAATAGTAGCCGCACAAAGTTCAAATAGAAATAGTGACCTTACAATGTTGAAATGGAAACAGCAACCGCACAAAGTTTAAACTGAAATAGTAGCCGCACACAGTTGAAATTAATACAGCAACCGCACAAAGTTCAAATTGAAACAACAACCGTACAAAGTTAAAATTGAAATAGTAGCCGCACAAAGTTGAAATAGAAACATCAACCATGCAAAGTGGAAATTGAAACAGCAACAGAACAAAGTTCAAATTGAAATAGTAGCCATACAATATTGAAATTAAAACAGCAACCGAACAAAGTTCAAATTGAAATAGTAAGCATACAAAGTTGAAATAGAAACATCAACAGTGCAAAGTGGAAATTGAAACAGCAACCGCACAAAGTTCAAATTGAAATAATAGCCGCACAAAGTTCAAATA
>NW_014025542.1:0-540 GCF_001186125.1 Sphaeroforma arctica JP610
TATATATATATATATATATATAAACAATCATACACAGATATATCGAATAAATATATCTGTGTTCCATGTCCTTCTTCTTTGTATGATAGCACGCAAATAACAGCCGGAAGGTAGTACATATTAGTCTCAACTATTCGTCGTCATCCATCGGTTACATACAAGAACACATGCACACAGTCATACACAAACACAGCTACTAAAAGCTCGCACATACCCCTTGCTTGATCTGCTCTTTGGCCTGCAACAGCATACACATGACCGCCCAAAAGTAGTACACATCCGTCTTGAACTGTTTGTAACAGTTCATAGCCAGTTGCTGCATCTCCTTGTACTTGTTCACGCGTGTATACGAGTAGAACAGACTCTGGGCAAACTCTTCATGGTAGGGATTTTTCTTCACCGCCTTCTCGTACACAGCAACGAGCAACTCGGGCTGGCCCACCTATGGGATAGAAACAGATTGCAGTTGTGTCTATATATATATATATATATATGTGTGTGTGTGTGTGTGTGTGTGTGTGTGTGTGTGTGTGTGTGTGT
>NW_014025541.1:0-540 GCF_001186125.1 Sphaeroforma arctica JP610
ACACATGCACACGCAAACGCACACACGCGCATCTATATATATATATATATATATATAAATATATATACATATACCATCCTCTCATCCAAAAACACCTACATATATTATCACTATACATTCTGCGTTTCATATGAAGTCCTTCAATCTGATCCGAGTGCTTTTATGGTGTAGATCCTCCAGAAGTGAAGAAAGAAAACGAAAGATAAAACGTTATAAACATGATATCAGCAGATTGCAATATATATATATATATATATATGTGTAATATCAGTATACGTACATAAATATTTACATAGACATTTATATATATATATATATATATATATATATTTATCTACATACATACATACATACATACATATCTACATACAAACATACATACATACATACATACATACATACACACGCACACACACACACAAATAAATATATATATATATATATTATAAATATATATACATTATAATATAAATAATAATAATAATAATATATATATATATATATATATATATATATATATATATATATGTATATATATAT
>NW_014025540.1:0-540 GCF_001186125.1 Sphaeroforma arctica JP610
TATAAAATACTAAACAGGCTCACTGATTATCTCGTTACTTTATAGTGCCTACTGAATACTAAGTATTTACTAGTATATTTAGAATACTAAATAGCTTCTCTGATTCTCTCTTTACTTTATAATGCCTACTGAATACTAAATATTTACTAGTATATTTAGAATACTAGATAGCTTCGCTGACTCTCTCTTTACTTTATAGTGCCTACTGAATACTAAGTATTTACTAGTATATTTAGAATACTAAATAGCCACTCTGATTCTCTCTTTACGTTATAATGCCTACTGAATACTAAGTATTTGAATACTAAGTATTTACTAGTATATTTAGAATACTAAATAGCCACTCTGATTCTCTCTTTACGTTATGATGCCTACTGAATACTAAGTATTTACTAGTTTATTTAGAATATTAAATAGCCTCTCTGATTCTCTCTTTACGTTATAATGCCTACTAAATATTAAGTATTTACTAGTATATTTATAATACTAAATAGCTTCTCTGATTCTCTCTTTACTCTATAATTCTCTTTACTTTATATT
>NW_014025538.1:0-539 GCF_001186125.1 Sphaeroforma arctica JP610
ATATATATATATATATATATTTTATATATATATGTGTGTGTGTGCGTATGTATTTATTTATGTATTTATGTATGTATGTATTTGTACATGTATGTATGTATGCATGCATATATGTATGTTGTGTGTGTAAGGATGTGTGTGAGTGTTTTTGTATATGGGAAAATTTGTGCGTGTTCAAGTATGTATTTATTTATTAATGCTCGTATGTATGTGAGTATGTACGTATTTAATATGTATGTGTGGAAGTATGTATTAAATATGGTTGTATGTATGCATGTATGGATATATGTATGTATATATGTATATGGGTGTGTGTATTTTTTTGTTTACGTATGTATATATGTATATATGTATACTTGTGTGTGTGCGTATGTGCGTGAGTGTGTGTTTGTGTTTATATATATATGTGTGTGTATCTGTGTCGTGTCTGTGTGTGTGTGTGCGTGTGTGTGTGTGTGCGTGTGTGTGTATGTTTGTACACTATATATATATATATATATATATATATCTAGTCTTGTTGGTTGTATTGTTTCGTCCGT
>NW_014025537.1:0-539 GCF_001186125.1 Sphaeroforma arctica JP610
AGAGTATTTCTATCTGCCTCTGGGTCTATAATACCCTCGAGGACGGGTGACTCACGGCCGGGTGTCAGAACAGGCGAGTAATTAGCCTGAACTTCTAGCGGTAGTGCCTCGTAAGGTTTAGATACGCTGAGCACATCTGGATCATATGCCTCAGGTGTAGCGCTTGAGTCTTTACGTTCTACGGGCGTAATTGCCTGTCGACGTTCTGTCCACTTCTGTAGGGCTTCAGTAATGCCCGGGGAAACATGCTCGCGTAAGTGCTGTGTATGTTTTCCTGATCTATATAATTGATCTACATGTTCGACAGTCAAGTCTTTCATAATGGTAGCTAACTGATTCTTAAGATCAGCGTTTTCAGTAGTTAACTTACTTATGCGCGGTGGCTTAGTAGTCTCGGACGCAGATTCGGGGTTGCCACTTGAGCTTGCCTCCTCTTCTGGTTCCATAATAGGTTCCTTCTGAGATTTGTCCTTGTCCCCTATAATTGGGGACGCCCTTATAATTGGGGACTTTCCTTTTCTTGAGTTTCGTCAGAAGAA
>NW_014025536.1:0-539 GCF_001186125.1 Sphaeroforma arctica JP610
ATATATTGTGAGAACTTTTTAGTTGCAAAACCAATAATTCCAAACTGGAATGTATGCATCCTTTACTGTGTATTAAAGTAGTGTAATAGATCCACAGGTCACTTCATGGCGTCTGCTTACAAACGCCAGCCCACGCCATATTGGCGACTAAAACAATTTAGTACAGTATGGGCACTAACTGCTGGCTTTACCAATGGCGACCGTTCCCTTCTGGTTAACGTCGCCATCTTCTATATGTTTACACCATTCTACAGTATTAAGTCTACTTTTAAGATAACATAAAATTTCATACACATATACATTAACTTAGTTTTATGTATGCAAACTAGTGGTATACATAAACTAAACCTCTAGTTTACAACATTCCACAATATATATATATATATATATCCATTTATAGATAAACTTATGTACACATATACAAACACAAATACATACATACACACATATATATATATTTTGTACATGTATATATATATATATATATATATATATATATATATATATATATCATTATAGTAATAAATATACTATATATA
>NW_014025535.1:0-539 GCF_001186125.1 Sphaeroforma arctica JP610
GTATATAAATATATACATATATACATATATACATATATATATATATATACGCATCAGGTTGTTATGATGTGCGCAACATACCCTTCAAGCGGATTTCAGCCGAGGTGGATCGTAGCAGCCCATATAGCCAAACTAAAGGCAAATCATCTGGCGTAGCTGAATTGATGCGCAATAGCCCGGCCAAAAAGCGGGACAAAGCGGGACCTTCAAGAGAAAAGATAAAGTCTAGCGTATCTGCACGCTGCATTTCATCTTTACAACCCATCAGATAAATGGCTACAAGCGTAGCATCCTCCTATAGGCATCCAAACGATTAGAGAGATGGGTAAATAGTTGGATATATATATGTAAGTATGTTATATATATATATATATAACATACTTACATACATACATACATAAATACATCCACATATAAATACATACATACATACATAAGTACATACATACATACATACGTACATACATACACACATACATACATACATACATACATACATACATACATACATACATACATACATACATACATACATACAT
>NW_014025534.1:0-539 GCF_001186125.1 Sphaeroforma arctica JP610
ACACCTTCTTGCCTAGGATCGTCACTTCCGAAATGGCAAAATGGCATTTGGCAGGGTTGAGCTTGAAACTGTGGTATGTTAAGCGTTGAATCACCTTCCGCACCGTCTCGATATGTTCGTCATAGTCATCACTAGCGATCACGATGTCGGTGATATAGTGATGGACCGGTAAGCCATCCAGTATCGTGCTCAAGGTTCGCTGGAACTGTTGTGTGAGCACGTGTACTCCAAACGGCGCTGATGTAAACGAGTACTGGTAACGCTCGTGAGTGAAACTAAAGAGATATTGTGAGTCAGGGTGGATCGGTAGCCTATGATAAACAGTCGATATGTCCAGCGTGGTGTAGTACTTCTTACTCTTAAGGCGTCAGATCAGTTCGTTGACCTTGGGAATTAAGAACTGATCGCCTGGGATCAGGGCGTTGACCGCCCGCATATCTAAGCACACGCGTACCTTCTTCACATTCCCCTCTGCATCAAACGTCGGGACCGCGAGGAGCGGAAGCTTACCCGTCGTTGGTGTCGTCCGCTTCGTTATG
>NW_014025533.1:0-539 GCF_001186125.1 Sphaeroforma arctica JP610
ATCAGGGATTCCGATGCATGTACATGTGCACCGTGACAATATCCTTATCACTCAGTACTACCTATACAGACCACTATCTGTGATGTCTACAGTATCATACATGATTGTATAAGTCAATGATTGAGCTATTTTCTCTATTACCGTCAAATGATTTAGCTTGGCCATACATGCTCGCAGTTGAAGTATATGGGTAAATGTGTGCTTACGTCATATACACGAAAGTTTCCCAAGTGCGTATGTTTGTCTCTGAAAATGGATAAAAGCTTAGGTGGTTGTGTGCAAATATGTTCATATGTATGTACGGAAAAAGTTCTAAACAGAACTGTTATTAAAACGTGTATCCAAGATCTAAACAACAAATATCATCCACACGTGTGTATTTATTTTGGTATTTATCACCGATGTTTAGCTGTATTTACGACTTTCCGGTTCTTCATGCGAAGACACGTATTTGTACAGACAATATTATTCAGGTCTATGGCTGCGCCTTCAAAAATGCTTGTACTGCCGATTGAGTAGCTGGGCCCTATATAGATATT
>NW_014025532.1:0-539 GCF_001186125.1 Sphaeroforma arctica JP610
GCATATGCTCGATCTTTTGTAGCCACGGGGTAACGTGTTTCTCGGGCGCAGTTTTATCAAACGTTGCTTGTAATTCACTATAGCGGCCAAAGAAATAGTGAAACGGGAGTGTTCCGGTTTGAGGATTCATGCAGTTATTCATTTGAGTCTGAACCCATTTCAAATGATAAGGCCACATATCCTCAACGTCGTCTAGTGCGGTACGCAAGAGTTTCTTAAGTTCTCAATGACGTGTCTCATTTGCACCCTGCGTTTGAGGTTTGTAAGGAACACCACGCCTATGGGTCATGCCTGATACGAGTATAAGTGCCTCCATTACGTCGGTACTAAACTCACTACCGTTATCAGAACATAATACTTGGGGGAAACCGAAGTCATTAAAGACGTGATAGCATAATTCTGCCACTGTTTGTGGACGTTTGTTCGGTATTGCATAAAGCAAGTTATAGCCCGAAGCCACACATAAGAAATGACAGATATATACATCGCCAGTATGCTTGGATCGCGGGAGTTTAACCAAATCGACTATGACTCGGCGC
>NW_014025531.1:0-539 GCF_001186125.1 Sphaeroforma arctica JP610
TATATATATAACTTCAATTGTCTGTATGCGTTTGTTGTGGCGCATAGCTGTATGTGCACGAGTATGTCTGAGTGTGTGGCGATATGAAACAGTACTATACTAAAATACGATAGTCTATTCCCAGTTGACGTTTGCCTTTCGTTTGCTTGCACATGGAGAGTTCAGGTACTGATGTAGTTGTGAAAGTATGATATAGAATCCTTGTAGAGGACTACACACATTAGACACACTCTCTACATACACATCAACCACACTCGTATTCATAGGCTGGGCCAGCTGTTTGTTTATCTAACGTGAAGGAGCGGTGTAGAAAGAGTCCACATCTACGCCGTGGTTCGGCACCTTACTATATCGGGGTTGACCGTCTATCGGACTGTACTCTCAAAGAGAGTGACTCAGGTGCGATAGTAAAAAATAAAGCTAATTGCTAGGACGTCCCCCTGGATTACGATGATATAAACGTACATAATATGTGTGTCTATATGACATACATGCACAGATATATATATATATTATTTATTTATTTATTTATCTATTTA
>NW_014025530.1:0-539 GCF_001186125.1 Sphaeroforma arctica JP610
AGGCCCCCGTCAGACACAGTCAAGGCATTGATACCTGACTTTGCGGACAAAATCAAGGATCTGATTCTTGTTAATAAGAAAATAAGGATCACAGATTGGGCAAAATTCCGCTTTAACGACAGATATGTCAGCCTTGACTTAACCAAGGTAGACTTTACACAGTTAAAGTGTCCCTCAAGGAACTATATATCCTGGAGACACGAGGCTGTTGTCAAGGAACAAGTTGAGAAATGGTTAGCAGATGGTGTGATAGTTAAATGTAATAAGCCGGGCCTCCACATTAGACTCTATGTATAAACGTACTCTTAAGCAGTACGCAAATTATAAACGTACTCTTAATAGTACGAGGAACTTAAGTTTCCTAAATGTACTCTTAATAGCACGAGGAACTTAAGTTTCCTAAAATGGGTTTTAATGGTTTTATTAATTAATACCTTTTCCATTTAACATATCAGATATTTGGACGAGGCCATTAAAAGGCCTCAGTAAAATACCAAACATAAAGATTTGGTCTAGTTCTATTAATAGAACTTTATTTG
>NW_014025529.1:0-539 GCF_001186125.1 Sphaeroforma arctica JP610
ATATATATATGTATGTATATATATTTTTTATGTGTATGTATATGTATATGTGTATGTTTATGGATACACATACGTATGTACGTGTTTTTCATGTTTAAAATTAAAGATAGATTTGTTCTTGTGTGTGTTTATTTGTTGTAAAAACTTGTGTATGTCTATAGCATATACCGCATATGTGACGATGCTAGATTTGTGCGTTTCTGTACATGAGTACAGTTATATTTCATTCCAAGCACACAATGCTTACGGAAGTCATACTGTGTATATGTTTTCCCCATGAGAGGTATTCAGTATATCTGCGTTGGCATTATGTTCTGTTCCTTTTGATGTTTATTTAATAAACAAAAATTGCGTACTGACGCAATCCGATACGATTTTATCGTGTGTACAATAGACAGAGTGTAAATTTCTTAGTGCTTTTGTATTATCATAAGGCTAACTACTTAAGCATTCATCCGGCCATATTCGTGTGTATATTTGTTTCTTACAAGATATGTACACTGTACTGAGTTCTGATTTTACAAATTTCTTGTAAATTA
>NW_014025528.1:0-539 GCF_001186125.1 Sphaeroforma arctica JP610
GGCAATTTTAGATATCGGTGCCCTAAGAACCCCGAGAACCCAAATAATACCTGGGACAATAACACAACAACAGTAGTGACAGCCGCTAATACCTTTGGTGACTGTCGGGGTGTGAATGGCAAAGCCGTGCGACTGAGGCTCTGTGCGAGGACCTTTTGCTCCGTATCTATAACGACGCAGACGCTCGCCCAGCTGTGTTAAGTCGGAGTTTCGCAGCGGCGCACCATTTTTAGTGACACCTATGAACCCCCTATATCATTCCGGTTACACTCTTCCTAGAGGTCCTCGACATGAACGGGAGGGCAACGTACCACAAGACTTCGTCCATATGCCTGCTTCTTGTCTCTTGGATTCCAAAGGATTGTGACTTCCTGCTGGGCCTGGATAACATGCTGTGGCATGAGCGGTTGGGCACTACATGGGATGAATCTACGACGCCCCCCACATTCCGCCTTCAGTTGCCGAAGCTGTACCAGGTGAATTTCCTTGTCTACCGCCCGCCGGAAGTCTTGTACAACCTGAACATTACCCGTCGAAGT
>NW_014025527.1:0-539 GCF_001186125.1 Sphaeroforma arctica JP610
TTATAAATTGGGACTTGTTCCAAATTAGTAGTTTATAGGTACAGTTCATGTTTACGACTAATTATGTAACGTATTTAAAATCTAATCAATCGTATATGCTGCAAATGGTGTGCAAAATATCACTATCCAGAGACACAGCATACAGATACAGTTGAAATTTAAAATCCCAATGTCTACTCAAAATCGTTGTAGAAATACGGCCTCCGGTCAGTCTAGGTTTTGGTCTTCCCGCCAATCTCCAAAATCCAAGAAGTCTTTGTCTTTTTTTAAACTTTTCTTCAGATGGAACTTTCTTTTATTAGCTAATGTATTAACTTGACTTACGTTCTTATGTCTATCTACAAATTAGACATGTGGACATGAGCACTTAGTACTTCTTGTGAAATAAATTCAATAAAGAACAGCTAGAGGTACGTCCTGTGTGATCGAGGATATTAAGGCTCTTACCAAGAGGCAGTTCCGATCATTCTTACACATGCTACCACTGCTAAATCCTAACTGTCTTAAATTGTATCTTAGTTTATATAACATCGTTTAAA
>NW_014025526.1:0-539 GCF_001186125.1 Sphaeroforma arctica JP610
TATTATACATAAGTACAGGAACATAAATTGGGAAGACCTATAAAAAACCAATGGGCTATGGCTGATACACCGATTGAGCTGTAATAGTATATTATACATATATACAGGAACATAAAGTGGGGACACCTATAAAAGAACCAATGGGCTATGGCTGATATACCGATTGAGCTGTAATAGTATATTATACATAAATACAGGAACATAAATTGGGGAGACCTATAAAACAACCAGTGGGCTATGGCTGATACATCGATTGAGCTGTAATAGTATATTCTACATAAATACAGGAACATAAAGTGGGGATACCTATCAATGGGCTATGGCTGATACACCGATTGAGCTGTGGTATTATATTATACATAAATAAGGTATAGAACGGGTGATGTACATACAGTACAGGAACATAAAGTGGGGAGACCTATAAAAGAACCAACGAGCTATGGCTGATACACCGATTGAGCTGTAATAGTATATTATACATAAATACAGGAACATAAAGTGGGGAGACCTATCAATGGGCTATGGCTGATACACCGATT
>NW_014025524.1:0-539 GCF_001186125.1 Sphaeroforma arctica JP610
ATACCACACACACACACACACACACACACACACACACACACACACACACACACACACACATATATATATATATATATATATATATATATATATATGTATATTTTATATAATGCAAGGTTCATCCGGTTCGATCATCACTTCAGTGCAAGCATTTGTATATGGCCTGCGCACAATGATTATGTGCCCTTTTGTCTCTCTCGTCTAAAATCGCGGATAAAAAACTTGCGCAAGTACTATTTTTAGCGTATTGCAATCTTTTCTCAGTGCGAATCGTAAAAAGCAATGCGATCCGGAACGCATATGTGAATGTGAGTATGACACTTTCTTCGTATTGAATATTTTCGCATTGAATTGTGACAAGCATTTAAGAATCTGTGTGCTTACTCGGATGTGTGCATAGTCAAAGATTGCATTGAAAATTCAGCAGGTCTTCGCTGACACGAGCCTGTTCACGTTTGCGTGAAGCATCACGATACGCACTCAAGAATTTACGCACAAGTACGTGAATTTATAATTATATAACATATGTATGTATTTTA
>NW_014025522.1:0-538 GCF_001186125.1 Sphaeroforma arctica JP610
TGTGTGTGTGTGTGTGTGTGTGTGTGTGTGTGTGTGTGTGTGTGTGTGTGTGTGTGTGTGTGTGTGTGTGCACTTGAGTTTATGTGCGTTGTGTGTGTTCGTAGTGTTTGTGTCTAGTATCTGTGTTAGTGTTTTTCCGAATCGGTATCACATAAAATTAAGTTCTGAGAAACAAGTACAGATAAATATAACCACAAGGAAACAACCGACGTGCACTCATACCCACGAATGCCATGGTTGTTTAGAATGGTATTTATCTGCTGTTGTGATTTTGTCTCGGACTTCATATTCTTTTCTCTGCTGTTCATTTTGTGAACGAATGCAGCATCACCGACAGTATCTCCGAAGCCCCTCTGCGTTCGAGCTTCTGCTGCAGAAGCTGAATTGTCAACTTGGCTTGAATCGTCCTCGATATGCATCCGATCAATCTACATGAAAATAAATGAACAAATAAATATATAAATATATGTATGTGTGTATGTGTGTGTGTGTGTGTGTGTGTGTGTATGGTGTGTATGTATGTATGTATGTATGTATG
>NW_014025521.1:0-538 GCF_001186125.1 Sphaeroforma arctica JP610
AAATATAAATAGATATGTATATGTAAATTGTATTATGGGTGTGGTGCACGGATACTAGTGAGCTTGATGGCTCGTGTGCAGAACTGAATTGTGTTTGATGCATGCTCGATGGTTCGGGTATATGAGGGGTGATTATTTTTTAGCGTGATGGGGAAATGCAGAAATGTTGCATGTCTTATGATATTGGTTTATGTCTAAAGCTGATTTGGTAAGCGTAGACCAATAGAAGAAGAGCATAAAACATTTAGTAGTGTAGTGTAATAGTATGGTAGGATGTATGGCGAAATAGTGAGAAGTTGCGTCAGTGAAGAGAGGGTCTGACGGCAGGCAATATCTAGATTGATGCTATATAAGTATAGGTTGTGGGGTTATCAGTCCTCACAACCTTGTAAGCTATTACAATACTTCGATTATATAAAATATAAACGTTGATTCACTCTAAACCGTTCGTGAACTAAATTAGTTACTCGCAATATATATATATATATATATATATATATTTATAAATATAGATATATATATATTTATAACATATATA
>NW_014025520.1:0-538 GCF_001186125.1 Sphaeroforma arctica JP610
ATTGATTAGTAGCTATCTCACGATTGTTCAATAGCTATCTCACGATTGATTAGTAGCTATCTCACGACTGTTTAATAGCTATCTCACGATTGATTAATTGCTATCTCACGATTGTTTAATAGCTATCTCACGATTGTTTAATAGCTATCTCACGATTGTTTAATAGCTATCTCACGATTGTTTAATAGCTATCTCACGATTGATTAGTAGCTATCTCAAAATTGTTTAATAGCTATCAAACGATTGTTTAATAACTATCTATCGATTGTTTAATAGCTATCTCACGATTGATTAGTAGCTATCTTACGACTCTTTAATAGCTATCTCACGATTGTTTAATAGCTATCTCACCATTGTTTAATAGCTATCTCACGATTGTTTAATAGCTATCTACGATTGTTTAATAGCTATCTCACGATTGTTTAATAGCTATCTCACGATTGATTAGTAGCAATCTCACGATTGTTTAATAGCTATCTCACGATTCTTTAATAGCTATCTTACGATTGATTAGTAGGTGGGACCTCTAGAGTCGACC
>NW_014025518.1:0-538 GCF_001186125.1 Sphaeroforma arctica JP610
GTCATACCTGCTGACACGCAGGCGGCGACGATAACTCGCAGCAATCCCACACTGGGCACACATCGCTTGGACCTCAGGAATCGTTTTAATAGAGCATATCTGGTAGAACATTAGAACGATGATATAAATATATCAATCCAATTGTAGAATGAAGTACGGACGTAGGCATTTGAAGGAATATTGATTTTCATGCACGTTCACTTACATGATTGCATTCGCAAGCATACAACACACAGATTATCATGAATTTTATTGACAATGGTACATACAAGTATGTACATTTATTCTACACGTACAAAATACATTGTATATTCCTAAAGGTACACACAAACATACACGTGAGCATACTTGCGCATACATATAAAATATATTGAACATTACATCTACTAGTTGTTATAATCAAGTCCAAGTACATAAACTAGTATATATAAATTGAACTTGGCTTGGTCACACGCAGAGATCCGCCATCGTCAGTCAACCATAGGTGGTCCTTAATACAAAGAATTTTTTGCATCAATCGAAATTGAGAAAAGAGTTA
>NW_014025517.1:0-538 GCF_001186125.1 Sphaeroforma arctica JP610
ACTGTTCACTTGCTGATAATTATTGATCAGATTCCAAAAAAAATAAAAATTTGTTAGTTTCCTTCTCTACTCAGGCGATAAAAATGGATTTATTAACACGTAGTTCGATATTATACTAAAAGTTAATTGAAATTGACGGTGGTACACTACTTGAACGCATTGATCTCATCGCAGGGTCTCAGTCTGTGGTTCGGATATCAATAAAGGCGAAGAAGAAGGTATGCCATACCTTGGCGGTTCGCGAACGTGAGGATAGACATATAAAACGTTCAAACAATTATTTTCGTAATCTAGCGTTAAACCCACTGAACCTGGGGTAGTGCGTGTGTGGATACGCGCTCTGAAGGATGCATTCCATCTGATGGACTAGTTTTGACATGTTTTCCGCCATGCTAGATCGTGAAGCTCTGTCGTTGGTTTTACGGCAACAAAGTGCAACGTACGTAAAAAAAAGAACTTCACTCTGCGAGGGGAAGAAGATACGTTGTAAGCGAGCTAGGAGGCATATTCCATCGCCACAAATACTTCACGATACATA
>NW_014025516.1:0-538 GCF_001186125.1 Sphaeroforma arctica JP610
CCCATTAAAGGATTTGGTTGCTCAAATCAATTATAACATTAGGCTGTCTAAACCCATTCAAGGATTTAGCTGCTCAAACCCATTAAAGAATTAGGCTGTTCAAACCCATTAAAGAATTTGGCTGTTCAAATACATTTAAGGATTTGGCTGTTCAAAACCAATAAAGGGTTTGGCTATTCACACCCATTAAAGTATTTGGCTGTGCAAGCGCATTAAAGGAATTGGCTGCTCAAACCCATTTAAGGATTTGGCTGTTCAAACCCATTAAAGGACTTGGCTGTTCAAATACATTTAAGGATTTGGCTGTACGAATCCATTAAAAGATTAAGCTGTTCATACCCATTAAGGATTTGGCTGTTTAAACCAATTGAAGGATTTGGCTGTTCAACCCATTGAAGGATTTGACTGCTCAACCCCATTAAAGTATTTGACTGCTCAACCCCATTAGAGAATTAGGCTGTTCAAACCCATTAAAGAATTTGTCTGTTCAAATACATTTAAGGATTTGGCTGTACGAATCCATTAAATGATTAAGCTG
>NW_014025515.1:0-538 GCF_001186125.1 Sphaeroforma arctica JP610
CCCCGTTGCTATATCCAAGACGTGCAATCTATATCGATTTCCTGCTGCTGAAACTAGTGGCATTGGAATCATGTCGACTTGAATATGATCCACGGATACTTTGCCGTTATTTTAATCATCGGGTGAAATCCCTTTCGTAACACCCTCTGTCCTAGACATGTGCGACAGTTTCTCCTAACTGTTTGTGCAAGTTCCAGAGCGATAGGCCACAAATGTACGTTCTGCTGTAGTTGAGCAACTGTATCCTCTGCTCTATGATACCCAATCTTATGCTGGCACAAGGTGAGCTGTGTGCAACGGCTTATCTCTTCCTCATCTGGTGAATCCGTCATGGCTACTTCCGAGGTATCGATCGACAGTAGCCGAGACGTATCTAGTGGGGTGACTTTCGATACTGAGGACGGTTCGGCATATCCCAATCGTGCTGAAAACGTCGCTGGAAGGCTGTAACCATTGCGTGGGCCTACTCTGGCAATGACTGTGTAACCCCTTGGTGTCTTGCCACTCGCATACTTTCCGTATTTGAGGAAGGAGTGGG
>NW_014025514.1:0-538 GCF_001186125.1 Sphaeroforma arctica JP610
ACATATTCGTGTGTGTGTGTGTATGTATAAATATATATGTGTCTGTGTGTGTGCGTGTGCGTATATATATATATATATATATATATAATATAAATATATATATGTATATATATATATATAGATATGTCTGTGTGTGTGTGTGTGAGAGAGAGTGTGTGTGTGTGTGTATGTTGTACAGACGGAGAGACAGCGATATGCCGAGTGTGTGCGGCGTGTGTATACGTACGTGATATTTACGTATTGTATGCGATCCTCATTTCCATGTGCACACCCTGACATGTTGGTCGAATGCGTTACACTATACGTATATTGCTCACTAATTATTCTATAAGTATTACAGTACTTATGTCGCTTGTAATCATCAACGCCTGTTTCTATACCATTGACACAGCTTCAATGACGATGAGTCACTCGATGGCTCAGACTCCGCCCAACAACCCAGTGACGAGGTATATGAGAGGCTTTCGCTTATGTACTCTGCGTAGTGCAAGTCAATACACGTGTATATCTGACAATACGTCGTATAGGGATAATTGTA
>NW_014025513.1:0-538 GCF_001186125.1 Sphaeroforma arctica JP610
TTTATGTATACATACATACATACATACATATATATATATATATATATATATATATAGTACTAGTTCATGTGTACTTTCATCGTACACATCTCTGACCTAGTTCGAGTTGCAAGCGCTTTTCCAGCACCACAGCGGCACTGGTACAGTTACCCGAGTGCATAGCTACAGCACTGACAGTCTCTGGTGGAGGGGTGAGCTCTGGATGTAGCAGACACAGCTCAAGCAAACTCCCTACAAAGGGACCGTGGAGCTGTATACTTCCGCGTAATAGCGTATCGAAGCGGTTCTGTTGTGTGTGGACAGGTTTGAGTGGGTGTATATGAGGTTAGGTATATATATATACATACTGGAGTGGCACACATACACTGTGATATATGGCTAGACTAGATATAAGTGCATACGTGAGAAGGTCAAAGTATATAAAAAAAATATTCATTTTCATATAAATTTTCATATACATATAAACATACACACACACACACACACATACACACACACACACACCACACACACACACACACACACATATATATATATA
>NW_014025512.1:0-538 GCF_001186125.1 Sphaeroforma arctica JP610
TATATGCAATATTTGTATCATGTACTTATGTTATTCATATCCTTTTTAAGATTATTTTGCAGCATGTCGCGCTTCAAAAGTGATGACGGGGCGGGGTACACCTGGGAACAAAACTACGAGAAGACATGGGACGCTCTGGGTATTGACACTGAGTCGTTCTTTGAGACCACACTGCTGCGAGAGCGTATCATCAGCAAACGCAGGAGGTATTTGCGCACGGCTTATACGCTGTGATATAGTCATTGTGGTAGTATATCTGTGGCAGTATGAGTACCGTGTTCGAGAACACTATCCTGTGATTTATCGGGGCTCGTGCGTATAGCCTACGTGGTACGCGTGTCTTGTGACATGCATGTGTTCTTAGCATGCGTGTGTGCGAGTTTGTTACACCCGTAAGGTTTCTATGTATGTGTAGTATACTTTTAAGAACGCTATGCGTATTTTTGTGATGTACCTGCGATTATATATATATATATATGTGTATGTGTGTGTGTGTGTGTGGGTGGGTGTGGTGTGTGTGTGTGTTGTGTGTGTGTGT
>NW_014025511.1:0-538 GCF_001186125.1 Sphaeroforma arctica JP610
CACACACATATATATATATATATATATATGTATGTGGTTGAAAGGTTACAGATAAGGGTTGATGATAAGTGAAGTAAAGCTTAGGCGTTATTAGATATGCCCAGGCCCAAAACCAAGGCCGAAGTCAGGTCGTGGTATCGGTGATTTGGATGGTGGGCGAGATACGTTCCGAATTTCTCAAATATGTTGGCTCCGATTAGTGATTTGACTAAGAAGAAGATACGGTTCTAGTGGGGTCCTGAGCAGGCGTGTAGCAGTGGTAGCTTGTGTAAGAATGATCGGGACTGCCTCTTGTTAAGAGCCTTAATATCCTCGATCACACAGGGCGTACCTCTAGCTGTTCTTTATTGAATAATTTTCACTATAAGTACTAAGTGTTCATGACCACATGCCTAATTTGTAGATAGACATAATAACGTAAGTCACGTTAATACATTAGTTGATATAAATAAAGTTCCATCTGAAGAAAAGTTAAAAAAAGAAAAAGACTTATTGGATTTTGGAGATTGGCGGGAGGACCAAAATCTATAAGTAGTAG
>NW_014025510.1:0-538 GCF_001186125.1 Sphaeroforma arctica JP610
ATATATATAAATATAATATATATATATATATATATATATCTACGTATATATACGTAAATATTCGTATTGTGAGCAGCCAATATAATTTTGCAGTACGTTGTAAAAAATGATATTACAGATTGTCATAACATACATATCCTGGAGAAATTGAAGTTCGAGGCAAAGACCTGAGACAAGTAGGTCGGAGCAAGTCTCTAGTCGACGTGCAAGATAGTGACGTACTTTATGTAATAGGGACGAGATCACAAGCCCCTTCCCAATAAAAATGAAGCATCAAGTAGCGCTCGTACTGTCAGATGTTTCCGTTTTAATTACTTAATATTTATGAGCAACGAATGCCCGGGTGCGTTTCTATCCGGCTGGAGGAAATTACCGCAGCAGTACTGAAACTACCTGATACTGGTCTACATCAATCTAGGAACTGAAATACAAAAGGAAGAAGAAAACAAACGGGGAAGTTGTAGAAGACATTAGAGTGTATTGCAAGCTAAAGATGGGCTAATCCGATGAGAAGGTAAGGTTAGACACCAACCCCCCC
>NW_014025509.1:0-538 GCF_001186125.1 Sphaeroforma arctica JP610
CTGTATACGTATTCTTCATACAATTATTTATATGTTTACGTACGTTCATATTTACGAAACATACTAAATGTATTTTTGAATATGTGCCTATATTATAATCATATTGTTTTCTCGACATAGCAAAGCCAGTACATGTTGTGTATTACAGCTTTACAGATATATATGGTTTATTTTTAGTATTCTTTTTGGAACTATTTTCATCCCTTGTAGACCTTGATATCTCTCAGCCACAGCCACAGTTTGTCACACATCAAAAGGGCTTCAACACTCGTGAATTTGAGGATAAATCAGCACTGGAATATGTGTTTACCTACTGTAGCATTGTGTGTGTAGAAAGGTGTGTGTAGCATTGTGTATGTAGCATTGTGTATGTCTACTTGCACAAACTTCATTCTTCATGAGTGCATATAAATATATATATATATATGTGTGTGTGTGTGTGTGTGTGTGTGTGTGTGTGTGTGTGTGTATGTATGTATGCATGTATGTATGTATGTATGTATATTTGTATATACATTTAAATATACATATGTATATA
>NW_014025508.1:0-538 GCF_001186125.1 Sphaeroforma arctica JP610
GGTACTAGTATCTTAAGCAAAAGAACACTTATCTTCGTTAATCTTAAGTTTAGCATGATTAAGTCGCTTTAAGACTTCTTTAACGAGTTTAGCATGTTCATGTGCTGTCTTTGTAAAGATAACTATATCATCTAAATAGACTGATACGTTATACGACAGGTCCGCAAATAGTTCTATCATAACTTGTTGGAAGAAAGAAGGTAACATATGTAAGCCTTCAGGTGCACCTTTAAACTGGTACTTCTTACCTTGCCAAGTAAAGGAAAAGTATTTCCTATGAGGCTCATATATCTGTAGTTGATGGAATGCAGCTTTTAAGTCTATCTTGGAAAAGATAGTCGCACCCTCCATTTTGCGTAGTATCTCGCTTATCTTAGGTAAGGGAAAACTATGTTGCGGAATTAGTTTGTTGATTGGCGACAAATCTAGTACTACTCTTGTTTTACTAAACGTTCCATCAGATTTATATTGATCGACCGCTAAGAGAGCTAAGTTAACTGGGGTTGCATCCTAATTGATTTCAATTGGACCCTGTTTT
>NW_014025507.1:0-538 GCF_001186125.1 Sphaeroforma arctica JP610
CAATACCAAGAACATTTTGTTTTGCATCCTTCTTGTTGTGTATTTTCTTCATCACTATAGCAAATTAAATACAAAACAACCCCACAGTTGAATCGTATCGGCATGAAGGGTGATATTTTGTTGAAAAAGTTTCTTATACTTTATTGGTTCTTATGAATGAATATTAATTAGTGTTTCAATGAATACATGCTTGAAGTTTTAAGCGTTGCAAACTTTGAATAATCGGAATAACCAAGTCTTTGATCTGACAATACTTGCAAAATTAGTTTACAGTGATTTTGGTGAGGTCCATCGATTCTCAAAAAGTGGAACTCAATACTAATTTTCCCGCAAGGTAGTCAATACCGAGGCAGCCATATCGTTATTCTATTTAGTGCCCGAGTTATTTGTCGCTCAAAGTGTCTCATTCGATTTTGATCTTTTCTTCTTATTGAGGTTGGCTGGTCACACTTTTGAGCGTCTGAAAGACATGCTGAACAGCAAAAGTAAATATTGGTCATTTCGTTTGTAACAAGCCGCAGCTATCAATTATCTGTAG
>NW_014025506.1:0-538 GCF_001186125.1 Sphaeroforma arctica JP610
ACTACACTAAGTAGGTGTGCTTCACTGCTGTTACTACACGTAGGTGTTCTTAACTGCTGCTACTACACTAAGTAGGTGTGCTTAACTGTTGTTACTACACTAAGTTGATGTTCATAACTTCTGTTACTACACTAAGTAGGTGTTCTTAACTGCTGTTACTACACTAAGTAGGTGTGCTTAACTGCTGCTACTACACTAAGTAGGTGTTCTTAACTGCTGCTACTACACTAAGTAGGTGTGCTTAACTGTTGTTACTACACTAAGTTGGTGATCTTAACTTCTGTTACTACACTAAGTAGGTGTGCTTAACTGCTGTTACTACACGTAGGTGTTCTTAACTGCTGCTACTACACTAAGTAGGTGTGCTTAACTGCTGTTACTACACGTAGGTGTTCTTAACTGCTGTTACTACACTAAGTAGGTTTTCTTAACTGTTGTTACTACACTAAGTTGGTGTTCTTAACTGCTGTTACTACACTAAGTAGGTGTGCTTAACTGCTGTTACTACACGCAGGTGTTCTTAACTGCTGCCACTACA
>NW_014025504.1:0-538 GCF_001186125.1 Sphaeroforma arctica JP610
ACTGCTAAATCCTAACTGACTAAATTGTATTTTAGTTTAATATAGTTTGAAACCTAGTAATTTCCATCGAAGTTTACACGATCAAGTTTATACCGAACGTTGTTTATCCCTTTTCACTTACTCATATTAGACATGACCCGTAGGTGCGGTGTTTCTTTTAGGGATAATATTATTTATTTCAAAAATGGCAAGTATGTAGTGTAAGATTCGGTCTAATAAAGGCGATACTAATGCCTTAGAATAAATAAACGCGTAGGTAAATTCTATATATCGTGTAAATATCGATACAAATAAACAAAATGAGACGTTTAATAAAGTTAGGTTTGCCTCGTGAAAACAGCAATACTCTGAGGGATTGTGAGGCTGAGACATTGCCTATATATAATCCTCTCAGTACTGTTTCCGCCGAAGGGATTTTATTTAGTGTTTCGTTGTCGCTCTATTCTGGGGCGAATCCGATAGACTCATAAAATCCTATCTTTAGAAAAAATAAATAAAAATAAAAATACTCTTGACGTCTTTAGTTATTGTCTTAACC
>NW_014025503.1:0-538 GCF_001186125.1 Sphaeroforma arctica JP610
GATATGTGTGATTGCTTGTGACTTGTGTATATAATATGTGTGATTGCTTGTCAGTATTTTAAAACCACAAGTATAAAACTGACATAATTTTTTTGCCACATTTTTTGTTCCAAAAATCAATCAATTTTCAAATTGGTATCAATTTTCAAATTGGTAACAATTTACCACCTTATTTGAAAAAGGTGGTTAACATGTTTCGAGCGGAAACAGGTTAAATTGCAACAGACGCTATACTACTGGTATAATAGCTCTGAAATTGGTAACAAAGCTCAAGGACAATACTATTGATAGGTGTGAACAATTATCTGTATGCCTGTGAACTATGAAGTTCACAATGCCCTCTCTGGCAAGATATGTGACAAGTGTGGAATACGTCTTTTGTAACCAGAATGCGCTCAGGAGACAAAATATCGAATTGGCATGTATTATGGAAAAGCGTTTTTTGGGTATCACCCGACTACACTAGTGTCAAAAAGAGTGTCCATCATGTGGTTTTGTATTTTTTGATGTTATTTCGTCCTATAAATTACAGGGTCAT
>NW_014025502.1:0-537 GCF_001186125.1 Sphaeroforma arctica JP610
TTGGGACATGTCATACCCACACTGTGCGTCGGCACATTTCTTAATCTTCTTAAATGGAGGTTCCTTGTATATACAGGGATTATTACACGCTCGTCCAAAGAGTCGTTGTATCTCCTGTGTAACGATTGTACCTGGTAGTACTTTCACTCCAACTTAATGTCGGGCTTTTTGTCACATAACTTAGTGTGATAGCCATTGGTCTTCTCACACTTGTCGCACTTAATAAGAAAGTGTGTACAAGTGGATGCATGCCTGCCATTCCAATAACCGTTAGGGGTCAATTGGGACATGTCATACCCACACTGTGCGTCGGCACATTTCTTAATCTCCTTAAATGGAGGTTCCTTGTCCTTCGCCTCCGCGCGTGCCCGTTTATTGGGTCGCGTTGATTGAGTGGAGTCGCGAGCAAGTGTCTGGTTAGGACGCGTTTGATGAGATTTATCATCTGACGTCTGGCGTGAGAGGTATCCTTGATCAGAGAGCTCGCGCGGTTTCTTACTTACCGCCTTTCCCTTCGAGGTTACTCGGTGTGCGGGT
>NW_014025501.1:0-537 GCF_001186125.1 Sphaeroforma arctica JP610
CTAAGGTTCACCTATATATATGACTAAGTTTGCTCTCGTACACGTATTTCTTAATAAGCAGTTTGCAAGGGGTTCAAACAACAACTCGACTTACCGACGCCTCATATCAGGTTGTATCAAGCTTGGGTTCCACAAATTTCGTAACACTTTTTCTTAGGTCAGGATAAAAGGCTATGGGTTTATATTTTGTCAAATTATTCTAAGTTGTTCTTTGTTCTATTCACTGTTTGGATATTTAATATTGTGTTCGATGTGTTCGCATATGTCTTGGCATATGACTAAATAAGTAATAGGTGGTCCTCTGTAAAATTATAAACATACACTTCCTTTGCATACTATACTTATATATATGTATATACAGTTGTGGTACTTTATCCATTGATATACACACACATATATATATATAACAATATATAACAATATATATATATAACAATATATAACAATATATATATATAACAATATATAACAATATATATATATAACAATATATATATAACAATATATTTATAACAATATAACAATATATATTTATAT
>NW_014025500.1:0-537 GCF_001186125.1 Sphaeroforma arctica JP610
ATTGGCAATAAATATATATTTATGTATAAGTTTCTCACACCGCTCGCTACGCCAACACCACTATCCTGATGGCGATAACGTCCAAGCTTTCGGCAAACCGGTTGGCAGCTTCACTCTGTGCATCTGCAGCGGCCTACAGGTAGAGGCCGCACCCAATACTGGTGTATGCGTTTTATTATCTGCCGTGTCCGTCCGTCCATTCCTTGACCTTCTCAGCCCGGAATGAGGGGACCTGAGCAACCGCCAGCGCAGATCCGACCAGGGACATGCACGACTGAAGAGTTCCAGGGTAATGCGTCTTCCATTCCTTCGCTAAGTACGCACGGGCCGCAGGGAATAAATGGTACCTGACCCTTTTGTCCTAACGGGTATATGCCTTCTGCATAAGACCAAAGGCCGAGTTAGTGAGGCTCTTCCACGTCTGACCCTTCTCAGTGCGGTTAGGATGATGCAAAACCGCCCGGCGCTCCTCAATCGGTGCTTTCCGAAAGGGAGAATGCATATATATATATATATGTATGTATATATTTTATATAT
>NW_014025499.1:0-537 GCF_001186125.1 Sphaeroforma arctica JP610
ATTGCAACAAATCTATACACCTTACACATCGGCACGTACATTTTCTTCAATTGTTGGCAAAATATCTCATATGACCGATACTGCTCCGTTTATTTAACTCTATTTGGCGATGTGCCTTTTATCGTCTTATTTGGCACTTGCAGTTGAGTATTTGATGACATGTTTGTACTTACAATTGAGTATTTGGGGACTTGATTGTATTTGCAATTGTTTGTTTACTGGCATGTTGGCACTCGCAATCGAGTATCTAATCTACCTCTTAATCACAGATATCATTATTGCATTTTATGTATCGGATTCGAAGTGGCATGTCCTATCTAGTAATGCCACTTTAGCGAATATACTCGCATCAATGCTAGTGTATCGCAGCTATGAGTATTTTTAGTTTGGATGTGTGCATGTCACTAAGTACGCCGTTTCCAACACTATATTTTATCCTATATATATATATATATATATGGTGTGAGTGTGAGTGAGTGTTTGTGTTTGTTTTTGTGTGTGTGTGTGTATGTATATGCATATGTTTATATATATATA
>NW_014025498.1:0-537 GCF_001186125.1 Sphaeroforma arctica JP610
ATATATAAGTATATATATATGTATATATTTATAGATAAATAGAGATATATACATCTATATATATATTTTTTATATATTTTTTATATATATATATATATAGTTAGATCGATAGATATATAGAGAGATAGATAGATAGTTGTAGATATGTATATATGTATATATATATATATATATTAATATATATATATATATATTGATTACGTGTATAAATTTTATTGTTTCTCCACTCACGAAGGCATTGTTCTGATAGTTGGATTCTCATATCACATGTTTATTCTTCATTTACTTTCACAGCCATAGGTAGTCCGCTATCTGACATTTCTCGCACAGGTGGTATGGCTGACTTGGCCGAGTCGATGTTCGCAATGGTCGACAAAGCTCTCACGGGTAAGTATAACTCAAACGCGTGTACTTTCAGGATTTATCTGTGGTGGGGATTGCTTTGTGTGTTTATCTAAGAAGGCTAAATTAATGTAATGTATAGGATGGTAAATTACATGAGTATCTGCTATGCATTACTGGCACACACACACATAA
>NW_014025496.1:0-537 GCF_001186125.1 Sphaeroforma arctica JP610
GATATTGATATTGATATTGATATTGATATTGGTATTGATATTGATATTGATCTTGATAATGATAATGATATTGATATTGATATTGATATTGATATTGATATTGATATTGGTATTGATATTGATATCGATATTGATATTGATATTGATATTGATATTGAAAATGATATTGATATTGACATTGATATTGATATTGATAATGATATTGATATTGATATTGATGTCGGTATTGATATTGATATTGATATTAATATTGATATTGATATTGATATTGATATTGATATTGATATTGATATTGATATTGATATTAATATTGATATTGATATTGATAATAGTATTGACATTGATATTGATATTGATAATGAAAACGATGTTGATATTGATATGGATATTGATATTGATATTGATATTGATATCGATCTTGATATTGATATTGATATTGATATTGATATTGATATTGATATTGATATTGATATTGATATTGATATTGATATTGATATGATATTGATATTGATATTGATATTGATAATGATATTGATA
>NW_014025495.1:0-537 GCF_001186125.1 Sphaeroforma arctica JP610
TCGATGCTGACTCTGGATGCTCTCTTGACTGTCTTTGTGCGAACACGTCCCTGTGAATCGATGAAGACAAGATACCATCTGATGTGCAGGGGTGGGATGGACAAGGAGGAAAGAGAGAAGGTGGAGAGTAAAAGAGAAAGAGTGGAGGATAGAAGAAACCATCTTCGAGGGTGGGCATTGAATACAGAGAAGATGTTAGATATGAAGTAGAATTATTGAGAGTATTAGTAATTTATCCATTGGCTCCTTAGATGAGTTATCCACCTTACAGTGGTAAGAGTATAAATATAAGGATTAGATCTAAGCACATCTATATATTTAATAGCTAAGTGACTAATCGCAAAAGTTCCACTCTAACTGGTTTACCTTTGAAAGTATCTGGAAGTGAACCATCCTTGTGTGTCAGTTCATATCCTTGCCTCTGTCTGGCTTTGACAACGTATGGTCCAAACATTGGTCGCATTACTTTGGTTGTGCGACCTTCATACATCCCCTGGTTGAAAGGCGATAAAATCGTAAGCATGGAGGCGGTTAAAC
>NW_014025494.1:0-537 GCF_001186125.1 Sphaeroforma arctica JP610
CGGAAACATGTACAAATACAAAATTCTTGAAAGCATATACACACGCCAAATCACCTCAAACTCTGCAATCTGGTCCTTATACTCGCGGATCTGCTCCTCCAGATCCAGCTGTTGCTCCGTCAGTGTCTCGACCATCTCCACCGCTCCCGAGCACTCGTCAACTGTCAACTTTAGATCGTCAATTGTCGCTTCCTGGAGGTTAAAACAGTCACAAAAGCAGAACAGAATAGTATGTGTGCCTAAGCGAGATGTGTCGTGTGCTTGCATGGATACGAATACATCAATTGCTTGTCGACCGCCAGCCTGCGATCTTTCGAGATTATAAACCACGAGTGTAGGTAGATAGGTAGGTATAATAGTTTCTGCAGTGTTGCACATGTAGTTGAAATTAACACTCGAACACTCTCCTACTGCCGAACTATAGCTCATTTGTCATATCTTCGTGCCTTTGTATTTCAGAACGTCTACAACGTGTATACAGTTACACAAAAACACAAACACAACGCACTTATTTATACATAATACACACACACACAC
>NW_014025493.1:0-537 GCF_001186125.1 Sphaeroforma arctica JP610
GTGTGTGTATGTGTGTCTGTGTCTGTGTCTGTGTCTGTGTGTGTATGTGTGTGTGTGTGTGTGTGTGTAAATTTAATAATATGTTATACACATCCCTTTTCAGCATATATTTATCTATATACCGGGTTGTTCCTGCTTCCCATAAAAGGGGGGTAAAGTGTCTCTACGGGTTTCAGTCTTACCCGAAGTTTACTTTATCACTTAGACCTGTGCTCTACTAAATACAATGCCCGTGCATAGTACGCTCATAGCACGAATGAGATATTCAAAAGCCCGAGCTACGTATCGAGGGTGACAAGGAAGCGTATGAAGGGAATCGCCGTTCTAATAGAGACCGAGTCTCTTCTCCTTTGGCCAGGTTATCAACCGCGTTCTCCATGATCTGTTTCGCGCCGTTCATCCAAGTCGCAGTCCCGTCTTCCACCCTGTATTCATTTAAAGGCACAGGTACAGCCATCAATAAATGTGCGCAATTTTGTGGCAACAAAGGATGTAGACGTTGTCTCGAGAGTGGCCGTATATAAGTACATATATATA
>NW_014025491.1:0-536 GCF_001186125.1 Sphaeroforma arctica JP610
AAGTGTACTCTTAATAGCACGAGGAACTTAAGTTTCCTAAAATGGGTTTTAATGGTTTTATTAATTAATACCTTTTCCATTTTACATATCAGATATTTGGACGAGGCCATTAAAAGGCCTCAGTAAAATACCAAACATAAAGAGCTGGTCTAGTTCTATTAATAGAACTTTATTTACTTTCCAACTTTATTTATATCTGAATACTTCGGTAGTGAGATGGCTCAACCGAATATAGGTTTCTAGGGACTATTAACGTTACCTAGTTGATCCTCCGATCAGCCAACAAGATGTGCCAGTCTGATGAAGGCTAAGTCGGTAATTCTTGATAAGTGGTATGCTATTGGTTAAGACAATAACTAAGGACATCGAGAGTATTTTTCTTTTTTTTAATTTCTTTTTCTAAAGATAGGATTTTGTGATTCTCTCGGATTAGCCCCAATGAAACATACCATAGTTTTTAATAGAGCGACAACGCAACACTAATGAAAATCCCTTCGGCGGAAATAGTACTGAGAGGAATATATATAGGCAATGTC
>NW_014025490.1:0-536 GCF_001186125.1 Sphaeroforma arctica JP610
TATATATATATATATATATATATATATATATATATATATATATATATATATATATATATATATATATATATATATATATATATATATATATATATATATATATATATATATATATATATATATATATATATATACATAGATACATAGTTGCATACAAACATAACTTTCATGCAGAAATACATGCATACATACATACATGCATACATACATGGATACATACATACATGCATATAATCAAAGTAAACAAATACATACAAACATACATACATATATTCATACAAACAAACAGACATACATACATACATACATACATACATACATACATACATACATGGCTGTAGACATTCGTACATACATACATACATACATACATACATACATACATACATACATACATACATACATACATACATACAAACATACATACATACGTACATACAAAGATACATACATATATACACACATACATACATTCATATATACATACATGCATGTATACATACACACACGCACACACACACACACACACACACACA
>NW_014025489.1:0-536 GCF_001186125.1 Sphaeroforma arctica JP610
TATATATATATATATATACATGTATGTTTATTTGTATTGTTTTTTGAAGGATTTGTAGATACATTGGATGATCGAATCACGCGTAATAAATTATTCCTGTATACAATATTGAACTGGTGAGAGGGATATCTCATGACCCACAGAGCAACAGTAAGCACGATGCGTTTAAAATCCAACTATTATTTCTTACTTTACAGTCTTCCTATCAATGAACTGTTTTTTGTATGCGCTTTTGCTTACAAACCATCAGTGGTGCTTTTCTGTTGACAAAGAGAGGAGACTCATGGTTACACTTCTGTAGTCATTGTTGTCTGTGGTGAGTGTCTATTCTCAAAGAAAGTGCACTAATGCAGCACTATATATTTATACAGACTGTCATACTACGCCACGCCAGGTTACAGATCGGATACTTCGCACAGCATCAAATCACTGACCTTGAGGACGATAAGAGCGCGATAGAACACATCATCGTAAGTGGTGTGAGACATGGCTCTATCAACGTACACACACACACACACACACATACACACACATAC
>NW_014025488.1:0-536 GCF_001186125.1 Sphaeroforma arctica JP610
GGACTCCTAATGAATTTTCGAGACTCTTCGGTACCCTGTATTTTGATGAGTCATGGTTCCGGAAATTCATATTGGGTTTTTATTTCAGGGCCCAAGCCAGGGTTAATCGTATATAACCAGGCCCTGATGATTTTGGAGTGTCATTCTACATGGGTCATACTACAATTGTCTATGTATATTCACAAACAGAGCAAAGTGTCCACGAATATACATAGACGATGACGCTATGAGAAAGTTCGAGAACATCGTAACAGAGGGTTTTCTAGGCCTGTGCCTTCGAGTGTTATAGTTATAGTTAATAGCCTAGGATGTTAGTAGTACAAGTTCGTTCGGGAATAGATAGAGATAGGTCCGGCGGACTATAAAAGCAGTCCACGTCCAGCGGTTAGAGTTCAGACTTTCACTAAGAACATAAGGAACACAAGGACGAAGATGACTAAAGACTGCTTATATCGTAAACCTAAGAGTAAAGCTACTACTACCGAATTTGGGAATTTGTAATGTTTGGCGCCAAACCTGTGATATCATTTTTTGGG
>NW_014025487.1:0-536 GCF_001186125.1 Sphaeroforma arctica JP610
CGTCTAGTGCGGTACGCTAAGAGTTTCTTAAGTTCTCTATGACGTGTCTCATTTGCACCCTGCGTTTGAGGTTTGTAAGGAACACCACGCCTATGGGTCATGCCTGATACGAGTATAAGTGCCTCCATTACGTCGGTACAAAACTCACTACCGTTATCAGAACATAGTACTCGGGGGAAACCGAAGTCATTAAAGACGTGATAGCATACTTCTGCCACTGTTTGTGGACGTTTGTTCGGTATTGCATAAAACAAGTTATAGCCCGAAGCCACACATAGGAAATGACAGATATATACATCGCCAGTATGCTTAGATCGCGGGAGTTTAACAAAATCGACTATGACTCGGCGCATCGGTTGGTCTTCTGTCACACTTTTTAGGGGTGCCCCAACCGTATCGCTTGATCTGGTTCTTTTCACAATCAGTACAGCGTCGGTATACTTCACGTATGGTTTCTTTCAGCGCCGGGTGATCAAGCCGTGCACGAATAGCCATTTTATAAGTATGCTCATATGCTCGATGCGTTATATTATGTA
>NW_014025486.1:0-536 GCF_001186125.1 Sphaeroforma arctica JP610
CGACATGTCGCATTCATAAACGACGTGTGTCGCATTCATAACAAAAGTGGAGTAAGTTTGTTTGATGTTTGGAAAATCTAGGGTATTTTAGATAGTTGAACAGCACCAGCCAGTTGCGGACAATGTTTCAACCAGGGGTCCCTATATAATGGCGGAAGCGCGCTCGAAAATCTCGCCAAAAATCCTGGAACCAAAAAATTTATTTGATAAGGGATTGATATTTTTAGCCAAGGGCCCAAGGCCCAAGGGTGTTCAATTTTCACAAGGCTAAAAGCATGATATGGTATGCAACAACGACACGTCGCAATGAAATTGGCATCGTTTATCAAAATGACATGTCGCATCGAAGCTGGTCGTTTATGTAAACGACATGTCGCATTCATAAACGATGTGTGTCGCATTCATAAACAACGTGTCGCAGATGAAAGCGACATGTCGGTTGACAGTTATGGTGTGATGGTTAGTACTTTAAGTGTTTGGAGACAGCAGAGATGTCAATTTTGTGGTGTGACGGTGTAGAAATACGGCCTCCGGTC
>NW_014025485.1:0-536 GCF_001186125.1 Sphaeroforma arctica JP610
TGGCAATCACATAACATCAAACACTTGCCTACTAACGGGTACCTACAAGTGACTACGTACGATGGCACACCTGATAGTCTCGTGCAGCTCAACACTAGACCCCCACAGCTGCAAGAAGTATTCTCTGCGGGGTGAGATATTGGTCTTAGCACTGATCAACGCAGTCCGCAGCTCTTCAACCTTATCCTGTGCATCTGTCCAAGGAAAAACCCCGATTCATTGTGAGAAAAAACCTATAGCACAAGTGAGAAGTGGTTAATAGGCAGGAGGATTGTGATTACAAGAAATGCGGTAGGAGGGGTGGTGAGGATATATACGCGGCATCACAAAAGCGACCGTGAATCACCTATTCATAATCATATCTATTAATCGACATAAAACTGTACACAAATAGTTATAGACAAATAGACACACCCACACATATGGACTATATATATATACATATATATATGAATACACACACACACACACTACATATATATATATATATATATATATATATATATATATACGTATATATAAATATATTTATATAT
>NW_014025484.1:0-536 GCF_001186125.1 Sphaeroforma arctica JP610
GTACTCTTAAGCAGTACGCAAATTATAAACGTACTCTTAATAGTACGAGGAACTTAAGTTTCCTAAATGTACTCTTAATAGTACGACGAACTTAAGTCTCCTAAATAGGCTCTTAATAGCACGAGGAACTTAAGTGTCCTAAAATGGGTTTTAATGGTTTTATAAATTAAACCTTTTCCATTTAACATATCCGATATTTGGATGAGGCCATTAAAAGGCCTCAGTAAAATACCAAACATAATTCTATTAATAGAGCTTTATTTACTTTCCAATTTTATTCATATCTGAATACTTCGGTAGCGAGATGGCTCAACCGAATATAGGTTTCTAGGGACTATTAACGTTACCTAGTTGATCCTCTGATAAGCCAACCAGATGTGCCAGTCTGATGAAGGCTAAGTCGGTAATTCTTGATAGTGGCAAGCTATTGGTTAAGATAATAACTAAAGACGTCAAGAGTATTTTTATTATTATTTATTTTTTCTAAAGATAGGATTTTATGAGTCTCTCGGATTCGCCCCAGAATAGAGCGACAA
>NW_014025483.1:0-536 GCF_001186125.1 Sphaeroforma arctica JP610
CTAATAAATAAATACCCTCTCGGACTGAGTGAGAGACTCTTTCTCTCTTATAAATACATATCCTCTTAGATTCAGAGAGAGACTCTATCACTTTAATAAATACTTACCCTTTCAAACTCAGATAGAGACTCTTTCTCTCGAATAAATACATACCTTCTCAGACTCAGAGAGAGTCTCTTTCTCTCTAATATATACATACCGTCTCATACTCAGTGAGATACTCTTTCACTCTTATAAATACATACCCTCTTAGACTCAGAGAGCGACTCTATACTCTACTAAATACTTACCATTTCAAATTCAGATAGAGACTCTTTCTCTCCTATAAATACATACCCTCTTAAACTCAGAGAGAGACTCTTTCTCTCTAATAAATACTTCCCCTCTCAGACTCAGAGAGAGACTCTTTCTCTCTAATAAATATTTACCCTCTCAGACTCAGACAGAGACTCTTTCTCTCTAATAAATACATACCCTCTCAGACTCAGAGAGAGGCTCTTTTTTTCTAATATATACTTAACCTTTCAAACTCGGAT
>NW_014025482.1:0-536 GCF_001186125.1 Sphaeroforma arctica JP610
TGTACATACTTGTATGTATGCAGATATGTATGTGTATATGTGTGAATAGCATATACATGCAGTAAGTACACACATGCATCTCCAGCGCAATCCGATCCCCCCACTCCTTCCCCTGCAAACCCAAATTCTAAAAATATAACCCCCTGACGTATACCCTGACTACACTATGTGCTGTCTCCATATGAATAAAGCAATCGTACCTTGATACTGTGCATCATTGTGAGTCCGGTTTCGCGGGCTGGTCCTGCCGAGTATATTGCTTACGTATGTCTTTCGTTGTGCCAATGCTGCGCACTGTTGGCTTTTACACTGTTGTATGGCAATATCGTATATATATATATGTCTGTCTGTGTCTGTGTACACGTGTACAAATGTGTGTATGTGTTTATATATATAGTATTATATATTATTTTATATTTCTATATATTATTATATTTTATATATTTATGTGTATACATGTATATACATGTATGTATGTATGTATGTATATATATATATATATATATATGTATATATATATATACTATATACTATTA
>NW_014025481.1:0-536 GCF_001186125.1 Sphaeroforma arctica JP610
TATATATATGTATGTATATGTATATATAATTGTATATAAAGTTACAATATGTGGAAAACATGGCTTGTAAATACACATTTGTCTCAATTCCTCAACACATACTTCACTTCAATCATCCACGTCCCATGTCACACAGAGAAATTCTCAGCAAGAGTTTCAATGATCTCAGAGGCACTTTCACGAGAAAGCCTGATGAGGAGGGCTCGGCTGCACCGTCGAAGTTAAGGGAAACCGACAAGGTGTCTGAGAGCGCGGTACGTTTATATCTGCGGCTAATTTGGGTGGTTGTGCTACAGGGTCACTTTGTCACACATAGTTTCACTCACTTTTTATGTATTCAAGGGTCCCAAGTTATTCAAAAAAGACTGCTTATGTCACCACACGTATATGTACTTACGTATATATATAAATATATACCATCGTATTGTTTTTTCATTTATACACATATATATATACACTTATATATATATATTTATTTATTTATATATATATATATATATACATTCATATATTCTTACATATATTTGTATTCATAA
>NW_014025479.1:0-536 GCF_001186125.1 Sphaeroforma arctica JP610
TTTACTAGTATTATAATTATAGTGGTATTTACTAGTAGTATATTTATAATAGTATCTGCTAGTATTATATTTATAGTAGTATTTACTAGTGTTATATTTGTAGTGGTATTTACTAGTAGTATATTTATAGTAGTATTTGCGAGTATTATGTTTGTAGTGGTATTTACTAGTAGTATATTCATAGTAGTATTTGCTTGTATTATATTTATAGTAGTATTTACTAATGTTATAATTGTAGTGGTATTTACTAGTAGTATATTTTTAGTGGTATTTACTAGTATTATATTTATAGTAGTATTGACTAGTATTATATTTGTAGTGGTATTTACTAGTAGTATATTTATCGTAGTACTTGCTAGTACTATGTTTATATTGGTATTTACTAGTATTATATTTGTAGTTGTATTTAGTAGTATTATATTAATAGAAATATTTACTAGTATTATTTTATAGTAGTATTTACTAGTAATATATTTGTAGTGGTATTTACTAGTTGTAAATTTATAGTAGTATTTGCTAGTATTATATTTATAGTA
>NW_014025478.1:0-536 GCF_001186125.1 Sphaeroforma arctica JP610
ATCATATATATACATACATACATACATATATATTTGTCATACATGTATTTACTAGTACATACATACATACATACACACACACACACACACACATATATATATATATATATGTATATAATTAGATTTAGATTGATACATATATATATGTATATCATTAGATTTAGATTGATATATAAATACAAATAAATATATATATATATATATATGTGTGTATGTGTACTTATGTATATATACATACACGTCTCTAGCTATGGTGTGCACTTACTCCTACTGACGAGCGTTTTGAACGCGAGGGTACTGCTGGGGGTGTGCGCCGTATGCCCAGCGGATTGTTCCCAAGTTCACCACGGGTCTGCGATCTATTATTAGAACAGTAAGGATTGAACAGTAAGGATTGATACGGAGTATGAATGTGAAGCAAGCAGGCTATACGTAGAACAGTAAGAATATATATATATATATATATGGAACGTTTTATGTATACATATACATATACATTAACATTAACATATACACACACACAAACACACACACAC
>NW_014025477.1:0-535 GCF_001186125.1 Sphaeroforma arctica JP610
GATACAACACCCGCTCACTATTTTCGTGGCAGATATAGTGAGATACAAATACCTTTTAACAAGGACGAACCTAATCACCATGAGTTACCATGGTTAGAGAAGGTACAACGTATTTATAACGTTGTATATCCTTGCTTGCGAGAAACACGCAATATTGCCTTTTTCAAAAGGCAAAATAGATGGAACGCTACCAAGAAGATAGCAGAGTATCAGGTTGGTGACAAAGTTAACATCCGTCAACGTAATTACTATGCTACTGTAATAACATCTAAATGGATAGGACCATATATAGTCTCTGTAGCTGACGTTAAAAGTGGAACATATGAGGTTATTAACCCCGACGGTTCCAGTGCTTTAAATATAGCCACTAGTCGGATTCCGACTACTGAGATTATTCTCACAAGAAGACATTACTCTAATGCCCCTCTTGATCGTTCTGAATCTAAAGACATTATATGGAGAACGGATAAGGGAGGCTATACATACTATCGTACACGCTTTATAGACGGTACAATCGCTGAGTTGACATCAAATT
>NW_014025476.1:0-535 GCF_001186125.1 Sphaeroforma arctica JP610
GTATTTATGCATTTTGATTACGTTTGCAACTTATTTTTATCTGCTCTACTTGCTACCATTCAGTTGACTTTTTGGGTGTACTGTGTTGTTTGAGGACGAGTGTTGGTGCGTGGTTGATGCTATAACTTATGTCGATTTCAAGATTGGACTTGAGCTCCTTAAGTCCGTCATAATTTATGAGACATAGACATACCGTGAGAATCGCTACGCGTTCGTCTTTGTCGCCAAGCTCGCGTGACGAGTATGATCTATGGGACCGTACAAATTATATCCAGGGAATTAGAACACTTTGATATCAATTTTTATTTTTATTGTTTTGCTTGTTTGTTTTTTCAAAACAAACCCATTGTTGCAATATATAGCGGCCCCAGAGACAGCCCCCTACCGCCACGGTGCTAACCTCATTATGTTTTACGTTGCAACGTTTATATTCCAATAAGTATACGCTATGCGTTTTAAGCTTTTATATCCATAAAGTGGTCCTGAAAGTTTGTTTGGGGGCATTCTCCAGGTCAGATAGTCAGACCTGTTATAT
>NW_014025475.1:0-535 GCF_001186125.1 Sphaeroforma arctica JP610
AGCCATGGATCTTTACTCCGAAATGGGCAACACAACGTGATGTTAGCTTTATGTATATGAACATAATTTAATAGCTGGGCAATTAACTGCCATGGTGGATTAGCCCACGCATTATGTTGGGAGAGGTCTATTTGAAAGGCGTCTCCCATAGGATGATTTAAAGTCCTGTAATTCGATAGTTGTGCATTATGATGGGCAGCAAACATATCTATGGTATGTGGCCCATATATCTTTTGAGCCAGTTCAAACTATCTGGGATTACACTTCCAGTCAGTGGCTAGTAACTCACGTACGGATTTATTAAAGTCCGGTACGAAGCGTGATAACATATTCGGTAAATGGTTATGTATGCCTGGCAGATGTTTTATATCAAAATGAAACTTTGAAATTGTATCATGCCAGCGACTCAGTAATTGCGAGTCGGGTTTCATCTCTTTCATATATTGAAGAGATTTCTGATCACACATCAGCGTAAATGCTGTTCCGTATAAGTAACCTCGGAATTCAACTGTGAAGCATTCATTGCTCGACTAAA
>NW_014025474.1:0-535 GCF_001186125.1 Sphaeroforma arctica JP610
ATAAAGATAACTATATCATCTACATAGACTGATACGTTATACGACAGGTCCGCAAATAGTTCCATCATAACTTGTTGGAAGAAAGAAGGTAACATGTGTAAGCCTTCAGGTGCACCTTTAAACTGGTACTTATTACCTTGCCAAGTAAAGGAAAAGTATTTCCTATGAGGCTCATATATCTGTAGTTGATGGAATGCAGCTTTTAAGTCTATCTTGGAAAAGATAGTCGCACCCTCCATTTTGCGTAGTATCTCGCTTATCTTAGGTAAGGGAAAACTATGTTGCGGAATTCGTTTGTTGATTGGCGACAGGTCTAGTACTACTCTTGTTTTACTAAACGTTCCATCAGATTTATATTGATCGACCGCTAAGAGAGCTAAGTTATATTGATCGACCGCTAAGAGAGCTAAGTTAACTGGGGTTGCATCATAATTGATTTCAATTAGACCTTGTTTTAACCAATCTTCGATTTGGGTTTTGACAACGTCTTTGTGTCTCCAACTCACGTAGTTATGTGAAGGACACTTTAACTTAG
>NW_014025473.1:0-535 GCF_001186125.1 Sphaeroforma arctica JP610
TTAGAACTTTATTTATATACATATTTGTGTGTGACTTTGTATGTCAGTAAGGATGTATATATATATTTAAACACACACATATCTATATATCTATATATTTATATATATATACTTGTATAAATACTTGTATATACATCTATACCTATATATTTATGTATAACTATATAATGTCCAACACCCGTTCTCAATTGTATTGCGCCGCATTTGGACCCAAAGACCAAGAATACAGGAGAGAGGGCGCGATTAGACAGCAATGATAAGACAGTCCTCAGTAGCGTAACGTCAGGGCTTTCCGAACGCTTTGGTGCGTATCCAGGGGTTGACTATGAGAAGGTTGTCAAGGATACCATATTAGGCGTGAGTGATCTCTACGATGTAAGCGAAGCTCTGCTGCTGGATCTTGCCGTTGAGAGTATATGCGATCAAAGGTATGTATGTAGTAGTGTATATGCAGATATATGTGTACATGTGAAGTATATAGGCTGAGTTCGAACAGGGATTGAACTGTTCAGAGCTTTATCAGTGTCCATATATA
>NW_014025472.1:0-535 GCF_001186125.1 Sphaeroforma arctica JP610
GACTCTGGGAGCTAACTTCTTTAAAAAAGTCGATGATGACATCATCGCCTATGGTGATTTGCGATCTATGCCTTGGTCTGTCTTTGAGAAGATAGTTCACAAGCATACCAATCTCTCTACTAGAGTACTTAGTACCACGAGCTACACCCAGCCCACTAAGCGTAACGCAGTAGAGACTAACACTGCGCGTAGTACTAAGAAACCTCGCACTACTACTGGAGGGGATACTGGCTCTACTTCTACCGAACCGAAAGGTGAAAAGAAGGTGAGAGCACCTTGCAAGAAGTGTTGTTACAACCTCACTAAACGTATTGGCAAGTGGAATGGTAGACACGACCCTGTTAAGTGTGCACCAGGCAAGCCAGATTTTGGACACTATATGAAAGAGTGTGCTACTTGCAAGGGTACTAACGGTTGGCACAAAGAGGATTGCAAGGACTTACCGGACGTCTAAGTTAAGCACTGACAGTACCATATGTGTGCACTAGAGCAAGATTATGAGAAAATGTTCAATAAAATCCATACCAAATGAGAT
>NW_014025471.1:0-535 GCF_001186125.1 Sphaeroforma arctica JP610
ATCCATATGCGTGAAAACAGGCATTGGACTATTAAGGTCTCGTTCAGGGCATTGCTTCTACGTACTGTGGCATGTTTCTGACTCGCCCATGTGCTCTATAAATATACCGTACGGCATATCTCTCGTGTTAACACCGATGAAACGTCACAATATGTGGGTATTTATATGCATGTGAGTGTATGCGTACATATATCGATATCTACATATACATACATATGTATTCATGTACATGCTCGATTATATATGTATACATATTCGTGTACATCTAGTTGTGTAGGTTGTATTTAAATATATACGTGTGGATAAGTACATTCACATTTTATATATAGGTGTGGTTGTATGTATGTATATGTTAGGTCTAGATATGAGGGGCGATGTGATTCGTTAGTATGCGATTCCGTTGAGGTAAACATAGATGAAAGGCTCTTGTAGCTGAACGTGTTGATGTGCAAGCATACAACTTACATAATATATATACATATATATATATACATACACACACACACACACAACAATATATATATATATATATATA
>NW_014025470.1:0-535 GCF_001186125.1 Sphaeroforma arctica JP610
GAGGCTTCATGCAACGCAGCGACTGCCGATGTCTGGAAGCGGAGATCAGCCTTAAACGCCTGTGTGATTTCACAGACCAGCCGCTGAAAGGGATCTTTCTAATCAGCAACTCGGTGGATTTCTGATAGCGACGTATCTCACGAAGGGCTACTGTTCCGGGACGGTAGCGGTGAGGTCTCACACTTGTATGAGGTGTTGTCTTACGGACAGCTGTGACTGTCTTGTCGTGTGCAGGATGTACGGCTCCGCGTACAGTCTGTTTCCGTCGAGCCATTGTTGCCGTTGCCGTTGTTGTTGTTGTTGTTGTTGTTGTAATAATGATTTGTAAAAGTGAATTGTGGCCTGACTTTATACGATTTTTGATCCTTGCTTAACAGCATGATGCCTGTAATGTATGATGAGTTAACCAGTATCATGCTTCACGCGTCATTCAATGCATGCTTGATATTGTTAAGCTTGTCCCCGTGTTTCTATAAGCATTGGTAGTTACTCTTTATTGATAGAATGTTTCAAACGCCGCCGCAATTCGTCCTGC
>NW_014025469.1:0-535 GCF_001186125.1 Sphaeroforma arctica JP610
GTCGTCAGTGAACACATTCACGTGTGTCATCGCTATCTGATCAGAATCTAGTAAGTATGTAGTATCGATATATTTTACTAATAAGTAAAGATGTTAGTATTATATATAAGAAGCCGACTTTTATTAACGAATACTATAGACTTTTATAACATATCAAGTATATGGTCTAGCTTGTATCGTTGACATTTACAATGACTCAGGATAATGTGAATATGAAGACTTTAACGGACACCCTACCGCACGTGGACCATGCGATACCTGGCGCGGACGAAGTGATTGCAATCCTCGATGCAGGCGCTCAATATGCCAAAGTGCGTTATATGTGTTTTTGTCCAAATGAAACTGTTTCATTCATTGCAGTCATCCAATTTTGTGATATACTTTTTGTCGGCGCACTATCAGGTAGAAGATATAATTATGGGAACTGTATGTTGCATACATAATTTTTCATTTTTGTTTCTCGGCAGCTATACTTATAGAAGCGCACACACGATTATGAGACTCTGATTGGTCTTAATATGCAATTTTATATATA
>NW_014025468.1:0-535 GCF_001186125.1 Sphaeroforma arctica JP610
TACACGTCGAGGCTTTACAGCATCGATCGTTGTAATTCGCTTCATCTTCAATAGCGAGTAAATTACTCAATGTGTTTACAACGAACCCGGTGGAGCACTGGTTGGTAAGTGAAAACCCGACACAGGTCGAGGGTTTACAGCATAGATCGTTGTAATCCGCTTCATCTCCAACAGTGACTAAATTGCTTAATGCGTCGACAATGAACCCGGTGGAGCACTGGTTGGTAAGTGCCATCCCAGCACACGTCGTCGAGGTCAAGGCCGATATCGAGGGTTTACAGCATAGAGTGTTGTATTCGGAGGCAGTCACAACAGAGACTAAATTGTTCAACGTATCTACAACAAACCCGCTTGAACACTGGTTGCTGGCTGAAAAGCCGACACACGTTGAGGCTTTACAGCATCGATCATTGTAATTCGCTTCATCTTCAACAGTGAGTAGATTGCTCAATGTGTCGACAACGAACCCGGTGGAACACTGGTTGGTAAGTGAATACCCTACACATGTCGAGGGTTTACAGCATATAGTGTTGTA
>NW_014025467.1:0-535 GCF_001186125.1 Sphaeroforma arctica JP610
CAAAAGCGTACCCAGAATTAACTCGCGTCACCCGTTGCTTAGCAGTAGTACTTCCCGGTGGTTGCAACGTCGGTCTTATCCTCTAAACGGATAATAGCTACCAGAGTGTGGGATAGTATACACGTCGGTCTTATCCTCTAAACAGATGATAACTACCAGAGTGTGGGATAGTATACATGTACAGTACTTCCACTCTTGTTTCACACCTCGCTTGTGCTTTTCTGGCAATGCCTGACTCTCGCACAGAATATCAAGTGCTAAACCCTAAAACCCTAATAAGCTAGGGGCTGCCGTCTCATTCAGTTGGGCTGCTCCTGACCAATACTGCGCCACCCGCATGTACATACGCAAGTAGACATGTAACATCTTAAATTCACAACTCGGTCTCAATGTAATATTTTTTATTCATAACTAAGTCACAATGTAATATCCTATATTTATAACTCAGTCTCAATGTAATATCTTATAATCATATATCGGTCTCAATGTAATATGTTATATTTATAGCTCAGTCTCAATGTAATATCTTATATTT
>NW_014025466.1:0-535 GCF_001186125.1 Sphaeroforma arctica JP610
GCACGCGCTGATTCTTTAGCGTTTACCGGGATTCGCGGGTTAAGTGAGAAGAGGTTTTTATCGTGCTTTGCTTGGTAAGCCTTCTGGAGACGGTCCGCGGTAGATTGGAGGATGTCTGCGTTAGTGGAGTTGACAAGTGGGCTCAGTAGTGCACCCATGCTGCGGGCAAGAATTTTTGGCGCTCGTTCATGTGTGCAGCGGGCCTCCCGCTTGATGCGGAGATAGTGAATTAAAGCTGCTTTCGTAGCGTTGGGATGTTGTTGGGAGCGGGGGTCGATGTTTTCATTAAACTGCCATTTCCACGTAAGGGCTGCATGTCGTTTCACCTGGGCGACAGAGTCGCTAGGAACACAAAGGCGGATGAAACTGGTGGAGCTTCCGCGGCGATTTGGTTGAGATACCGATTTAGACGGAAGATACCAGAGAAAGTGGTGGCGATTGAGGGCTGGTTGGGCATGCCAGTATTTTTCAAATACTGATTAGGATGGGGGCTTGCCGTTAGGGAAAATTGCTCTGAAGAAGAGCCATACCGAAC
>NW_014025465.1:0-534 GCF_001186125.1 Sphaeroforma arctica JP610
TATATATATATATATATATATATATATATATATGCATATAGTACATATATATATATATTATTATATATATATATATATATATATATATATATATATATATCGCCGTGTCAGTCCGACTCGTATTATATTGTATTACACATACATATTAAATTGGCGTATATTATCTTATTTCTCTCTATTACAGGTGTGCAACACCCCCACAATGGATATGGAGGGTCCCATCATTGATACCTTTACGCTCAATTTCACAATTCTGGCCGATTATCTGGATTCGTCCAGTTACGGTGGCTCATACGATCCTGCTCAGCATATAGCAAGGTATCAACGTGCAGATAAGGAGGCGTGTTGTTTCAATGCTGCGTTTGTTGATGCAATTGTATATATATATATATACATATATATATATATATATATATATATATATATATATATATATATATATATATATATATATATATATATATATATATATATATATATATATATATATATATATATATATATATATAGTAGTAGTAGTAGTACTACGTACGT
>NW_014025464.1:0-534 GCF_001186125.1 Sphaeroforma arctica JP610
GCACACACACATGAACACACACATGCACACACAGACACAAACACACATGTACACACACATGCATACAATCATGCACACACACACATGCACACACACATGTACATACACTTGTACACATGCACACACACATGCATACACACATGCACACACACATGCACACACATACACACGCACATGCACACACACATGCACACACACATGTACACACACATGCACACACACATGCACACACACACTCAAACACACACACAAACACACACACAAACACACACACAAACACACACACAAACACACATGTACACACACATGCACACACATACACACACACACACAAGCACACATGCACACACACATGAACACACACATGTACACACACATGCACACACGCATGCACACACACACATGCACACACACACAAATACATATGTGCACACACTCACATGCACACACACGCAAACACACACACAAACACACATGTACAAACACATGCACACACACATACACACACATACACACACACACACAAGCACACAT
>NW_014025463.1:0-534 GCF_001186125.1 Sphaeroforma arctica JP610
CGGTTTACTCACGAAATACAGTTTCGATTAGGTGCTGTACCATACATCACAATTAACTCACTTGAGATCTCTGCAGAGGTGCGTTTGAGCCCTCTTACGCGTTCGCTGAGCTCGGCCAAGACATCTTCACTGATATGATGCGGTTCTGCATCAGCCATCACTGTGTCATCATCTGTCGAGCAAAGGTAATACGTTTTACACTTGGATGAAAGCAAATCATTCGCCACTCCGGACAATATCATAAACACCGGAGCGGAATTGTACACGTATGTTCACATTGCAAAAATAATAAGGACGGAAGAATGAATTATAACATGGAATGTTCTGCAGCTGTGTAGTCCATGAAAACAGGGAGTACGTGTTAAGTTTCGGAATGATTACCTTCTTTGTAAACAGAGCTATGCGTGTATCAACAAGCATACACATACACACACGCACACATACACACACACACACACACACACACGTATATATATATATATATATATTATATTGATTATACATATTGAGTATGTATACAAATACACACACACA
>NW_014025462.1:0-534 GCF_001186125.1 Sphaeroforma arctica JP610
TATATATATACTATATATATATCTAACTAATATATATATATATATATATATATATATATATAAATTTATAGATGTCTTTCTATCTTTTAGCATACCAGCCCTGTCTGATTTGCTGCAGAGCGTGCGATAAGCTGCTAGCTGCACGCAACTCTATCGGCATCAGACACTCGGGTGCCATTGTCGCTGCCACTAATATTCAAAACATAGTCCAAATTCGGTTTATTTTCATTTTAAACCTATCTGTTTGAAAAATATTGAAACCCGCCTCAATCTTTTAATACTATTGACCCACAATGTTGCAGAGGGAACGATCCTCTGCACACACCTCTGTCGGCGCCTGATTCCCTGGCGCTACTAACGCCACCGCTTGATCTCGGAGAGGCGTCAATACCCCTCCCCGCGTATGTTTACTATATATAATGTATATTAACGTATATATGTATGTGTATATACTCATGTACATTGTCGCACTGATTTCCTGGTGTGTAATAAGGAATTGGTATGTGTTATATGCACATTTTATGGAATATGTAT
>NW_014025461.1:0-534 GCF_001186125.1 Sphaeroforma arctica JP610
GTCTTTGGATGTGGTTGTGTGCTTTTGTGGCTGTGAATTTAAAGGCCCACTGGAGTGTGTTCTTATACGTGCGCGTCTTTGGATGTGGTCGTGTGCTGAAGTGTCGTGTGCTGAAGTGGACATATAGTGTGCCCTAGTTGTACTGCTGAATCCTGGTACATCGTGTGGACGCTACTTCGAAGCTCTTTCGGCTGTTGATGTAGAATTCTGATTGGCTGTGTTTTATTCGGTAGGGTAGTCGTAGATCAACATTCGGCAACTTGGTCATATTGGTAAAGGTATAGCTTTCTCTCATTAGATGTGTACAGTGAGATATTGTTGATAGCAGTTATTGAGTAGCTCTGCACACTCCTGCTCATAGTTGAACACAGAAGTGGACATGTTGAAGTATCCTATTTGATCAGGTATACTCAGATATAGCTGACCTACAGTAACATTCGGCACTCGCGAATCTTCACTAGTCGTGCTGCTTACCCAATTCACACACACACACACACATACACACACACACGCAAACACACACACATACACACA
>NW_014025460.1:0-534 GCF_001186125.1 Sphaeroforma arctica JP610
CACAAATATCATACGCCCTTCTAAAGTGATATCTATGAGGAAATACAATATATACACAAATATCTTAGGCCCTTCTAGAGTGTTAACTATGAGGAAATACAATACATACACAAATATCATTGGCCCCTCTAGAGTGTTAACTATGAAGAAATACAATACATACACAAATATATTAGGCCCTTCTAGATTGTTAACTATGAGGAAATACAATTCATACAAAAATATCATAGGCTCTTCTAGAGTGTTAACTATGCGGAAATACAGTACATACACAAATATCATAGGCCCCTCTAGAGAGTTAATTATGATGACATACAATACATACACAAACATCATAAGCCCTTCTAGAGTGTTAATTATGAGGAAATACAATACATACACAAATATCTTACGCCCTACTAGAGTGTTAACTATAAGGAAATACAATACATACACAAATATCATAGGCTCTTCTAGAGTGTTAACTATGATGGAATACAATACATACACAAATATGATTGGCACCTCTAGAGTGTTAACTATGATGAAATACTA
>NW_014025459.1:0-534 GCF_001186125.1 Sphaeroforma arctica JP610
ACCGTCTTCGGATGTTTTGTCAATTATATCTTTGACTTGTGACTCCATAACTGGTACATCAGAATCAAATGAGCGAGCGAATGAGAGTTCGGAGGTAGGGATACAGTGAGTGCCTAGATTGGTTGCGCTAGTACCATCAATGTTATTCACTTCGTAAGTATCACTCTTCTCATCATTGTAGGAAATAACAAAAGGTCCTATCGTCTTAGAAGAGAGTTCGGTAACGTTGGCGTTTCGATTTATAATGTTAACGTAATCGCCGACTTTGAACTGAACAATGTTCTTAGTGTTATTCCATCGGTCATACGCTTTAAGTAGGACGCGATTCTTGTGCTCGAGTAAATAGGGGTAAACAACGTTCTGCATATGCTCGATCTTTTGTAGCCACGGGGTAACGTGTTTCTCGGGCGCAGTTTTATCAAACGTTGCTTATAATTCATTATAGCGGCCAAAGAAATAGTGAAACGGGAGTGTTCCAGTTTGAGGATTCATGCAGTTATTCATTTGAGTCTGAACCCATTTCAAATGATAGGG
>NW_014025458.1:0-534 GCF_001186125.1 Sphaeroforma arctica JP610
CACTGTCATACATGGACATACTTTTTACTGATGTATGTTTATATCCATTCTCAGGGGTATTAATGTGCAGGCGGCTCTGCTGGGATTTTCCAATAGATATGCCGACGCAGCCTATTGACATTGTTATAGTGGTTCTTAATGGGGACAGTTTTCCTAATTTATATCTCACTTTTAATTTGTAGATATCATTGTAATAGTGAGATCGAATCCGGGCGTTTATTCTATATGCATCTCCACACACACACACGCACACACACACATCGATGTGCAGTTGAGTTTGTGGGATCTGTGCAATAATTATTACCGATCCAATTTGATGAATTATCATTCACTGATCCAGAAATCACAATATATATCAGGGCCCAGAATTACATAATCCCTAATTCCAACTTCATATACTTCTCCGATTATTTGGCGTTTAAGTTTAATCCCGCATCTTGAATCGATTTTCATACGTACCTCCACAAACACACAGCCACACACACACATACATACACTCACATATACACACAACACACACACATTCACACACAC
>NW_014025457.1:0-534 GCF_001186125.1 Sphaeroforma arctica JP610
GTATGTATGCATGTATGTATGTTTGTATGTATGTGTGTATGTATGTATGTGTGTGTGTATGTGTATGTGTGTGTAATGCGTATTTTTTAAACCGTTAAAGGCTGCAAAGCACATCTCGGGTAGCTTTACTCAGCTTTGTCTCCGCCTCCGCCGGTGCACGCATTTTATAACCTCGTCTCAGCCAACCTAATCGCAAACAACGCCTTACTTCCACTTTCACCGCCAATTAAATCACAGGTAATGAACGCCGCAGCTGTCAATGAGCGAATCATTCCGCTCTGTCCCACGCATTGCTTAGGGCATCTGCACTATCTCATGGACAAATGGCCCGCATTCTTCAGTAAGGTCGCGTACTCACCTGCCATTGTCTCCGTTCTGGGAAAACTACACCACAGCCAAGGTATAGATGCATTGGCCTACGTATGTATGCACGTGTGCATGGGTATGTTTATAGCGATTTTCATACGCGAGCTCGTGCCTGCACACACACACACACACACACATATATATAAATATATCTATAATATATATATT
>NW_014025455.1:0-534 GCF_001186125.1 Sphaeroforma arctica JP610
GTGTGTATACGTGTATGTGTGTGTGTATAAGTGCTGTGTGTGTGTATAGGTGCTGTGTGTGTATGCGCATTTCATTTGTGTGTATTGTATGCCCATTTCGTTTGTGTGTATTGTATGCGCCCATCGATCTATGTTCATCCGGGGCTCCACAGAGAGGACTAGCTGATTCTTGGGTTTAGGGATACGGTTTAATGCCTCACGCTTTCAGTGAGTCTATTCCAGAACACAAAGATTTATTAAGACCCGCAACTATTGCGATATCTACGGTGTAGTGATGATTGTGCACTGTAGGTCAATTTCTATGTCTATGTGCTTCCTGAAGACATGACCTACATTTTTTTTTGTATATTACATAAATCGGCACATGAATTTCTATGTCTATGTGCTGTCAGAAGACCTGACATGGTGTTTTTTTTTGATACAATATAAACACTTTGTACAGCGAAAAAAATCTCGCGCTCAGACCACAAGCGCGTAGATAGATATGCACATGCGTGCCTGCGAGCACTATAGTGCCATTGCCTACCTGCACCA
>NW_014025454.1:0-534 GCF_001186125.1 Sphaeroforma arctica JP610
TGTGTGTGTGTGTATATAAATATATATATATATATCTTATAGATGTGTGTATATATATATATATATATATATGGACATGTGTGTGTGTCTGTGTTTGTCTGTGTGTTTTTGTGTGTGTCTGTGTTTGTCTGCGTGTTTGTGTGTGTGTCTGTGTTTGTCTGTGTGCTTGTGTGTGTGTGTATGTATATATATATGTGCGTGTTTGTGTGTGTTTGCGTGTATGTGTGTATATTTGTGTGTGTACACACTTGTACGTATATGTATATATATATATATATATATCTATCTATTTATAAGTATGTATATGTGTATAGGTATATTATATGTAAAATCTGTATTTGTATGTGTATGTATGTGTGTATGTATATTTATACATATATATATATACGTATGTATATATATATGTGTCTGTGTCTGTGTCTGTGTCTGTGTCTGTGTGTGTATGTCTCTGTGTCTGTGTCTGTGTGTGTATGTCTCTGTGTCTGTGTCTGTGTGTGTATATATATATTACATATATATATATATATATATATA
>NW_014025452.1:0-534 GCF_001186125.1 Sphaeroforma arctica JP610
ACATACACACACACACAACCATGAACACACACACACACACACATATATATACCATAATATATGTATATACATACATACATATATATATATGTATACATACATGCATATATAAATATATATAATATATATATGATAATAAATATATATATATATGTGGTATAATAAATACGCTTGCGCACACACACATATATATAAATTCATACATACATACACACATACATATATATACAACACACATACATATATATACATACATATATATATACACATATATACACACATGTATGGATAATATATATATATATATAGAACCTACACACACACACACACACACAACAACGTACACACATATATTATTATATATGTATATTCATACATAAATATATATACTTACATGCATATATATATATATACATATATATGTATATATAAATATATACATATAAAATAATATATATATATTATATAATAAATATATATATATATAAATACACAAACATACACACACTTGCACACTCACACACGCATATATAT
>NW_014025450.1:0-534 GCF_001186125.1 Sphaeroforma arctica JP610
AGACATATATATATATATATATATATATATATATATATAGATATATGTGTCTGTGTGTGTATGTATAATATATATATATATATATATATATAGATATATGTGTCTGTGTGTGTATGTATAATATATATATATAAACCAAAATAGTGGCACATACTATACATGATTATCTGGTCCATAGGCTTGCCGTTTTTGGCCTCAGTAGGCGGCGGGGTGAAAATCAGTGTAATTTCATCACTGCAGGTGTACCCACAAATCGGATTGAACTCCTTCATTAAATCAGCAAGTGTCGAAATCATTGCATTGGCAATGCGTGCATCATACGGCTTCTGGAATCCTTTAGTAAAAGATGAAAACTTATGTCCATCTAATCTTATACCCCAATTCATAGACTTATCTAGAGTACAGTCAAGAGCTTTCTCGAACTCCTTCATTTCGGGCCCGACCCGTTTGTAAAATTGTGGATGGCGAGACATGGTGGGAAGTATTCGCGAGGAAAACAGAATTTACAGGTTTTGGATCGGGGTTACCTATAAG
>NW_014025449.1:0-533 GCF_001186125.1 Sphaeroforma arctica JP610
TAGATTTTTCATATTACCTCAATCAAACCCACTCTCCTCCGAACCAGAAATGTGACTATATGCATTGTCTCACCGTGCCAATCCACCACAGTTCACACGCCGTGTTGTGTTCCTATTCATACCAGACACATTCAGTCGCAAACGTTTCCGATCTATTCTCTAGACATTTTCTGTCCCACCGTCTGAGCCGCTATCCTGCGAGTCAGACGCATCACCTGCATCACTGCCGCTGATTCGACTGTCTTTCAAAATAGTTCTTTTTTTTAACACCAATACGGCATATCTACTGGGGGAATACTCCCCTTTCGATTCCTGAATACACACACAGGGGCGCTCGAACCTTCGCCTTCGTCACAATTCCCCATGATGAGCAAGTGTATGAATAAATGAAGAAAAGGTAACCGTATTTAAGATAACTCGTACAACTAAGCACCTGGATAGAACTTTAAAGAATCTAGTTTACATACGGGTGACAAAAATACACGTGTACGTGTACGTGCAGACACATACACACTAATACACGCATACATAAA
>NW_014025448.1:0-533 GCF_001186125.1 Sphaeroforma arctica JP610
TGTGTGTGTGTGTGTGTGTGTGTGTGTGTGTGTGTGTGTGTGTGTGTGTATATACTATAAGTCATAGTGGTTTCCCGCCATCGAAACCGAAAATGGCTTTAGTATTTAATTCTGATACTTACCGTAATCAAATTTTATCTATTTATCGCCTGACAGCAAACGAACGAGAAAAGGATTGATAGCGATGAGGAAGATTTGGGCTTGGACTCTGATAGTGATGGTGATATTGGAGCTATTATGGCGTCGTCTCGTGGGCAAGGAGGACATAAACAGAAGAAAAAGAAGCACGCAGACGATTGGAAGGATGTTGAGATAACGAGACCACTGATAGATCCGCTAGACGACGATGAGGGTAGGCCGCCAGGTATGAGTGATTCTTTGAAATTCCGCAATCGAAGTCTGTACAGTGAAATTTTCCGGTAATAAATATATATATGTGTGTGTGTGTGTGTGTGTGTGTGTGTGTGTGTGTGTGTGTGTGTGTGTGTGTGTGTGTGTGTGTGTGTGTGTGTGTGTGTGTGTGTGTAGTAGTA
>NW_014025447.1:0-533 GCF_001186125.1 Sphaeroforma arctica JP610
GATCACAGGCGACAGTAAAGTAACTTCCATAAAGGTAGTCTTTAAACTGTCTTAGCGCAGTAACTATAGCAAGGAGCTCTAGTTTAACGGTAGGGTAATTCCGTTGACTCTTATTATAACTATTGCTAAATAATTGTATGTAGCGCGGTTTACCATTTATCGTTTGGTAAAGCACTCCACCTACCGCACGATCTGAAGCGTCGGTTGCTACTTGGAATGGAACACCATCCACAGGGTACTGCATGATGGGTGCGTCCATTACTTTACTTTTGACTAGTTTAAATGCATCATCACATCCTTTAGTCCAAAGCTTTCCCAAAGGTCCTTTGTGCAGCCGTAGGTGACTGAAAGGCTTTAAGTAATGAGAAAGATGCGGTACCGAATCCGAGAAGAAGTTAACAAACCCACACACAGAGTTCACATCTCTTCCAGTAATTGGTGTTGATAAATCCAACAGAAACTGTTTCTTGCCAGGATCAATTTCTACCCCTGCTGCAGATACTTTGTAGCCAAGTAAGTGTATAGTATCTGTA
>NW_014025446.1:0-533 GCF_001186125.1 Sphaeroforma arctica JP610
GTGTGTGTGTGTGTGTGTGTTATATATATATATATATATATATATATATATATATATGTATATGTTTGTATGTATATATATATATATATGTAAGTATGTATGTATGTATGTATATATATGTGTATGTGTATGTGTATAATGTGTCTGTGTGTGTGTATTTGTATACATATATAATACATATATATATATATATATATATGTATATATATATGGATATATATGTCTGTATGTATATATATATATTTGTTTGTTTGTTTTTTTGTTTGTTTGTTTGTATGTATGTATATAATGTGTATCTGTCTGTGTGTGTGTGTGTACATATATATTCACATTCATGTTCTCTCATATATATATTTCTATTTACTATTTGTTATATATATATTATGTGTGTGTGTGTGTTTGAGTGTGCGTGCTTGTTATATATATATGTATATATATATATGTGTGTGTGTGTATGTATATATATATATGTGTGTGTGTGTGTGTGTGTGTGTTTGTGTGTGTTGCATATATATATAGGAATAGATAGATAG
>NW_014025445.1:0-533 GCF_001186125.1 Sphaeroforma arctica JP610
ATTAAATATATATATACTTATATATATTTGTCTTTGCACCTTAATACTTCCACACATCGCTCTTAGATACCCATAAGATACACACGTCTGTACCATATATATTGCCACAAACACTCGGCGGCTTACCTCACGTCCTAGCGACTGTCCGGCGTGTAATTCGGAATTCATTTCGGCAGTGTTTTGCGTCGTCACCGACCGAATGTTTGCCCGTGGACTCAAATGTGGGCTTGCACGTGGGGAACCACGAGGACTGTAAGAATATAAATAGATTTGCGGTGTTATATAAAACATAAGAAACCACAAGGACTTTATACGATGTAAATGGAATTGCTGTGGTCTATAGAATAAAAAGGACGGATGCACGGTTGAACATGTAGGTATGGACAAGATTTTGGTCTGAAATCACCAGGGTATGCGGACATAAGAGAGCCTAATCAACAGTCACTGGCAACAAAGGTGACTGCTACGCAGCATGTAAATGCAGTACAGTACGAAGCCAAAAAAGGGCAGGGGGCAGAGGTCACTCTTAGGTT
>NW_014025443.1:0-533 GCF_001186125.1 Sphaeroforma arctica JP610
CTTGTTCAACACCAGCGCAGCTTGCCCTAGAGCCATTGGAGAACAAAAAAAACTACTTTAAAATGCGAATTAATTGTATGTAATTTGTATTACGTTGCGGAGAGTAACATGTTATATTAACATACAGAAAGTTTTTCTTTTTAGATTTCTTTCGAGTGAAATCGTCTTGTCAGATTCGCTGTGTAACGTACAGTGCAATAGACAAATGTGTATCTTTAATAAGTACGTATATGATACGTTAGATCTTTTTGTATACTGGTGTTCAATCTAATAGGATTTGAATGTCAAACCGGCCAAATGTTTGTGTCGCGGGACACTGACCCGTACCTGTCGCGGGACTCTGTCCCGTACCTGTCGCGGGAACATCTTACCATGGACACACTGCGCCCGTACACGACCAACGGCAGGATCCAGCGTCTACGCCATTTTCGATTAAAGGCTTTTAAATAGTCTTGGTTATCGAAAGCATCTGAAGTCAACTCAGTTATTGTACCGTCGATAGAGCGTGTACGATAGTATTTATAGCCTCTCTT
>NW_014025442.1:0-533 GCF_001186125.1 Sphaeroforma arctica JP610
CAGAAACGATGGTTGTTGAGGATATTAGTGGCTTGTGCATGTTAGTGCTGCATATGTACGTGACTGGTAGATCCGAGGGTTGTTGAGGATGTTAGTGGCTTGTGCATGTTAGTGCTGCATATGTACGTGACTGGTAGATACGAGGGTTGTTGAGGATGTTAGTGGCTTGTGCATGTTAGTGCTGCATATGTACGTGACTGGTAGATACGAGGGTTGTTGAGGATGTTAGTGGCTTGAGCATGTTAGTGCTGCATATGTACGTGACTGGTAGATACGAGTGTTGTTGAGGATGTTAGTGGCTTATGCATGTTAGTGCTGCATATGTACGTGACTGGTAGATACGAGGGCTGTTGAGGATGTTAGTGGCTTGTGCATGTTAGTGCTGCATATGTACGTGACTGGTAGATACGAGGGTTGTTGAGGATGTTAGTGGCTTATGCATGTTAGTGCTACATATGTACGTGACTGGTAGATACGAGGGTTGTTGAGGATGTTAGTGGCTTGTGCATGTTAGTGCTGCATATGTACGTGGG
>NW_014025441.1:0-533 GCF_001186125.1 Sphaeroforma arctica JP610
TTTATGTAAGTACATTCGTCGATTCTTTTCATGGATAACTCCGCTCAGATCTATAACCAGATATACACATCCGCATACCTGGAATTGCGAATCTCCTTTGCCGTTGAAGATTTGCTCACCGGCCAAATCAAAGTACAGAACTTTATCTCCTATAAATGGTAAATCAAGCCCCGAGTTATTTTACGCGACAATAGATGGGAACCCAAGAAGTTTTCTATATTGGATTCAGGGTGAATTTGCAGACATTCGAGCGCGTATGAGTTGCTATGCACTCCTGTCTTCATATGAGCGATTTTAAACTTAGCTTACTGCTCGATCCTCTCGAACCTATACAGCGCAATATACACAAATATCATTAACTTTTTATTTAACAATGGGGCTGGCTTGCAAGGGATGTAGCAGAGCTGCTCGAAACAAAGCAAAACAAAAAACGACGATAGAAACAATTCACAAGCGACAAACTCATACAAACAGTCCTCATTGCACAACTAGCAATAGCACACACACACACACACACACACACACACACACAC
>NW_014025440.1:0-533 GCF_001186125.1 Sphaeroforma arctica JP610
AATAATACGTGTATATACACGTGTATATATATTATTATATATATATATATATATATATATATAGTTCTTCCAGCTCACATAGCCATATCAATCTAATAGATGCATGCTATGCGACGGTGCCTAGCAACTGGTACACATTGTTGTGTTGGCAAACACTCCAACACTCCCTCATCTTCTCACGAGCTACATGATGCACAAACACACATACACGTAGAGACTAAAGACATGCATAATATAATTGTACAAACAAACATACACATAGGAAGACAGGCACAATACAATTTATCATACATAGAACAATCCACCACGAAACGACATATTCATACTCAGTGATAGATAAAAGATGATTAAATACATACTATGCGGCGTTGTCCTTCAATTGGTATTCATTGTTGCGTCGGTAGCATTCTAACACTCCCTCGTCTGCCCACAGAGCTTTAATAATCTTTGGCACATCATCACCGGGCCCAACCTGTTGGTTGTTATTTTCCCACTCCAATACTGTATCGTAATATGGCTGCGTTGTGCGTGTG
>NW_014025438.1:0-533 GCF_001186125.1 Sphaeroforma arctica JP610
TAAAATAGGTACAATGAGCGCCTTACATTGGTTGTATTTTCCGTCTCTTGGAGACCGTTAACAAAATCGCAGATCTCGACAGTATTTGCTGGACAGGGGTCCAGTCCGCTCTAGGTGTGTAGATTACTTGGTCGTATGGTTTATGAGTCGTAGGAGAAAATGGCCGTGTTCTGTCTTGGTTAAAAGTGGTTCAGCTGAAGTATGTAAATAGTTGACTGTCGCACCGCCATCGATGAATAGCGATGTGTTGGTGGTTGTGATTGTAGTGTGGGCGTGCTTAACATCTGATGATATTGAAGCAGTTGTTACAATGGTACGATAAGGCAAAATATTTTTATTCGTACATTTGCTGTAGACAGTGACTACATGGCCATTTCGATTGCATCCTGTACAGGTCAGTGCAGTAGAAGTGCATTCATGGTCATTATGTCCAGTTTGTCCATATTTACCGCATCCATTAGGGCATACGAAAGGAGATGTGCGTACCTTGTTGGCACACGTAACATTTCGTGCTTCGGTCGCCACGAGATCCT
>NW_014025437.1:0-533 GCF_001186125.1 Sphaeroforma arctica JP610
TATATATATACGTACATACATGTATCATACACACATAAACACACAAGAACTCCCACACCACCATACACATGCATATATATATATATATATATACACATATACATATACATATACATATACATATATATACATCTATACATATATATGTAGGTATTAGGTGTCTCTTTATTCTATGAACGCACCTGTCTAGTTCTGTGGAGTATAGGCTCATCGGGCAGTACGGGCTGATGTGTTTGACCTTATGTTGCGAAAGCTTTGCATGTTGATGCATACAGAAACGGCAGGTATTGTACTTGGCATTCTGATGCTCCAGTGCCACAAACTTGGAGTCAGTAATAAATCCCCATTTCGGCTTCAACTCAACTGGTGGTATATGGTAAGATTGATTTTGCATGTACTTTAGCAGGTGCGTGTGGTATATAGTCAGCTTGCTTTTGAATGTATGTTAGCAGGTGCTTGTGGTATATAGTAAGATTGATATTGCATGCATGTTAGCAGGTGCTTGTGGTATATAGTAAGATTGATTTTGTATG
>NW_014025436.1:0-533 GCF_001186125.1 Sphaeroforma arctica JP610
ATATATATATGTGTATATCAATGTTTATAAAACACACACACACTGACAGGTGGTCCACCATAGAAAACTATTGAATGTATACGGATATGTTCCATTCAGGCCACTCAAGTGAGTATTATATATCATATTTTCGCAGGTAAACACCGTTCCATATGCCACAGCCGACCCGCTCAATGAAAGCGCTCTCATCTATCAGGTTCGTAGGGTTTTAGGGTTTCTGTGTTTAGGGGTTTCTGTGTTTAGGGGTTTAGAACCCGTTTGTAGTTTTGCATCTATAAAGATTTGTGCATCGAATTACGTGTTGTAATGTTATTACGATAGCGTGTGTCAGATGCGTGTGCGTTTTGTGTCCGATTGGAAATGCAAGTCCGTTGGTGCATGTTGTAGGGACATCTAAGAACACCTCTGGCCGCTGAAATCTTATTCTATATAAATATATTAGGGTGATTTTAGCAGAGCAGTCACATTCTATACTTATCATTCCTTATATATATATATATATATATATACATAATAGACAAATACTATATTCA
>NW_014025435.1:0-533 GCF_001186125.1 Sphaeroforma arctica JP610
GTGTGTGTGTGTGTGTGTGTGTGTGTTGTGTGTGTATATATATATATATATATATGTATACATACATACACACATATACATATATATATATATCACATAACATATATATTTAATAACACATAAATATAAATTGATAACTATATTTAGTATATATTTGCATATAGATACAAATATTTATCACATATATACACGTACATACATAGATACGTACATAAAAGCATACGTACATAGATACATACGCTCATACATGCATACATAAATACATACATACATACGTCCATAGAATTGCAAATTCAAACACATCACACTCACCGCCCAATGCCTATGAGTTAGATTTCTTCTGGTCTCAGCCGATTGTGATCTGTCTGAAGTACCTCCGTAGAAAGTACGTATTGTTTCGCCATATGCGTAGTTACCTGTCAGTGTGTACACATTGACCAATGACATATATGTAAGTATCGCGCTCACATACACACACACACACACACACACACACACACACACACACACACACACACACACACACACACGCC
>NW_014025434.1:0-533 GCF_001186125.1 Sphaeroforma arctica JP610
ATTATATATGAGGGTCATTGGAAATATTCATAACAGGGTCAGTCAGTATAATCAGAACAGTTGATATGGATATGAGTGTCATTGGATATAATCATAACATAACAGTACAGGGTCATTCAGTATAATCATCACAATTGATATGGATATTGGTGAGGGACATTGGAATTATAGATACTCACAACAGGGCCATTCAATATAATCGTAACAGTTGATATGGAAATGAGGGTCATTGGAGATAGTCATAACAGGGTCATTCAGTATAATCATAACAGGGTCATTCGATATAATCACAACAGTTGATATGGATGTGAGGGTCATTGGAGATAGTCATAACAGGGTCATTCAATATAATCATTACAGTTGTTATGGATATGAGGGCCATTGGTGATAGTCATAACAGGGTCATTCAATATAATCATTACAGTTGATATGGATATCAGTGAAGATTATTTGTAGAGATAATCATAACAGGTGCATTCAGTATAATCATAACAGTCGAAGAGATCGATATAACAGGGTTATTCGGTATAATC
>NW_014025433.1:0-533 GCF_001186125.1 Sphaeroforma arctica JP610
GTATGCATGTATGTATGCATGTATGTATGTATATATGTATGTATGTGTATAAGTTTATATGTATATATATATATATATATATCTGTGTCTGTGTCTGTGTCTGTGTGCATGTTTGTGTCTGTGTCTATTTGTGTGCGTGTGTTTGTGTTTGTATCTGTGTATCTATGTATGTATGTGTGTGTGCATGTGTATATATATCTAAATATAAATGTGTGTGTGTGTACATATATATCTAAATATAAATGTGTGTGTGTGTATATATATATCTAAATATAAATGTGTGTGTGTGTGCATATGTATATATATATGTGTGTGTGTGAACGTGTGCATGTGTGTGTGTACGTGTGCATGTGTGTGTGTGTGTATGTATATATATATATGTATTTATGTATATAAATGTATATTAATGCTAATGTTTATGTTTGAATTTAAATTTATATGTACTATATACATTTATATCTATATATATACATATATAAATATATATATATAATTTATATATATATATATATATTGTGTATATATATATATAT
>NW_014025432.1:0-533 GCF_001186125.1 Sphaeroforma arctica JP610
TGCTTGTTTTGTTCAATCTCACACGGACGATTCTGGCGTTGGGTTCGGCTGGATCCCGGGGTAGATCAGCCGCCTACTTGACCAAATAGACATCTACATTGAGTGTGTTCAAATAGTGTTGTATTGTACGCATATGGCTAACTGTATACTATGTGTCTAACTGTATGCTTGGATTAGTACACGCCAGTCTCTGCCTGTATGAATACGTTCTACTCGCTTGTTCTCTTGAGACTCTGTCAGGGCCAGGCTTACCAACCGATCCTATGTCTATCAACACACTATCGAGAGAGATTATGCGTACACTTTCTGTGTCAGTGGAGAAGTATTTGTCCTTCACGTGTAATGAGATAAGGTGTATATGAATTTATTTATATCTACTATTTTTTTGTTCATATATAGTGTTTATTTATGAATATATATATATATTACATGTGCGTTTTTTCATATCTACCATATTTGTTTTTTCATTTCTACTATGCGTGTTTTTTCATATCTACCATGTGTGTTTTTTATATCTACCATGTGTGTTCATA
>NW_014025431.1:0-533 GCF_001186125.1 Sphaeroforma arctica JP610
ATATATAGATATAGATATATAAATAGATGTGAATAGAGATATATACATATATATACATATATATAGATTTAATATAGATATAATATAGATATAATATAGATATAATATAATATAAATATAATATAGATATAATATATATATAATATATATATAATATATATATATATCTATATCTATATATATTTATATAGATCTATCTCTATATATAGATATATAGATATAGATATAGATATATAGATATATAAATACATATAAATACATATATATATACATATATACACATATAATATAATATAGATACAATATAGATATAATATAGATATAATATAGATATGATATAATATAGATATAATATAGATATGATATAATATAGATATAATATAGATATTATATATATCTATATCTATATATAGATATAGATAGAGATATATAGATATAATACAGATATAATATAGATATAATATAGATATAATATAGATATAATATATATATATATATATATTATATATCTATAAATATATATGAATATATAT
>NW_014025430.1:0-533 GCF_001186125.1 Sphaeroforma arctica JP610
GCAGTGGTAGCTTGTGTAAGAATGATCGGGATTGCCTCTTGTTAAGAGCCTAAATATCCTCGATCACACAGGGCGTACCTCTAGCTGTTCTTTATTGAATAATTTTCACTAGAAGTACTAAGTGTTCATGACCACATGCCTAATTTGTAGATAGACATAATAACGTAAGTCACGTTAATACATTAGAAAGTGAATTTAGAACACTTTGGAAATATTGGAAAAAGAGCTTGTATTAAAATACTTAAAATACAAATAAAAACCAATGTATTATCTCAATTGATCTTGATATTTTAGACTGACCGGAGGCCGTATTTCTACAAAAGAACCTGTGGTTCGAACCAGCGCAGCAGAGCTTCAAGCCGTCCTCTTACAAGTATAACAAGTTAGAGAAGGCGAAACAAACGATCATAACGGTAGTGAGTTCTGCGATGACGTTATGGAATCGCTAGTACTTGCATTAGGCATATGACAAAAGAGAGGTGTGCCATATAAGCCGCAAACGCAAGGCGCGAATGAAACGCCCTAAAAAGAGG
>NW_014025429.1:0-533 GCF_001186125.1 Sphaeroforma arctica JP610
TATATATATATATATATATATATATATATATATTATGTTATTATATTATCATATTATTGTATAAATAAATATAGTAATACGTGTGTTGTGCTTATTTTAATATTTCCCCCCGAATATATTGATTCATATCATTCGGTTAATATGTATAATTTTTTGTGTATTGTTTGTAATATTCCTAATATTGTTTGTGCATTTCTATGTGTACATATGTATTATGCGTGTTTGGAGCAATGGTTTACTCAACTTTCGCACTATTTTCTTGCGCAGGTTAGTACCATCAAAAAGTCACCGCGTGTTGTGATTGATCTCAACACACCTACGCCACACAAAGATATCCCCACACTAGCAACCGAAAACACCGGACTGCCAGCCATGCGTTTTAAACTGAGTAGGTCCACTTTTTACATATATAATATATATATATATATTTATATATATATATGTATATACATATATATATATGTGTGTGTGTTTGTATTTGTATTTGTATTTATATTTATATTTATATATTTATATATTCATATATTTATATG
>NW_014025427.1:0-532 GCF_001186125.1 Sphaeroforma arctica JP610
TTGGGGCGTGGAGGCTTGGGGCGTGGAGGCGTGGAGGCTGGAGGCTGGAGGCTGGAGGCTGCGGGCTGGAGCATTCGAGGGGAGGAGGGCTTTGGGACCACAACAATCCACAAGACCACATGTGACATGAAACGCCCCCAAAAACTAAACTTCAGTGGTTAAACTCAAATTATTGCAAACACAACAATATCGAAAGCTGGCCTTCGATCAATCCAGTCACACACACCGGGAATTAACTAGAGAGTAGTAGTGTAGCAACGTTTGCACACATACTCCTATACATCCCTCACTTAATATGGTCACGCATTTCCATCGCCCGGAGAACGCACTCAAACGTGCTAAAGGTATGAGTGGTTGTCTTTTTTGTACGCTGCAAGGCTGTAACAATTTTGAATACATCCTTCAATTCATGAGTGTATCGAGAAACGTGTGCTGCATTAATTAGAAAGAATCGTTCGTTTATCCTGTTTCGATGCAATTTGTGTATTAGCAACAAGAAATATGTATATACGCTATGATAAGTAATCAAGTA
>NW_014025426.1:0-532 GCF_001186125.1 Sphaeroforma arctica JP610
ATATATACTAAGATTCTGAAATAGATATACTCATGTTGCGCATATTTCTTGTAGCAGCTACAAGAGGATAGTATAGCATAATATAAGAATTTCGACAAGAATATATTACTGTTTAGCTTCCTAGTTATGGATTAGCTCTTTGTGACAGCTACGAATGTCCGGTCAAGTATGAGTCCATCGAATGGTTATACAACTTTTCAAAATTTATTTCAGCTTCTTTTTATAGTTTTACTCTTTGTCACAGCCCATCGAAAAGGTCATACTACTCCTCAGCTTCTAATTATAGATTTACTCTTTGCGATAGCTACGACTGGACAGTCAAGTTTGAGCCCATTGAGATGTTCGGTAGTTTCGCGAGTGCAGAGGCGGTGGAGCACTTGGCTGGATATCCCGATGCACAGCCCACATTCAGGCCAATCCAGTTCACACTTGTGCCCCACAAAGTGAATACTATTGGTGAGGTAAGGATAGACCTACATGATATATATATATATATATATATAATAAATAACACACACACACACACACACAC
>NW_014025425.1:0-532 GCF_001186125.1 Sphaeroforma arctica JP610
ATATGTGTGTGTGTGTGTGAGTGTATGTGTGTGTGTATGGATGTGTGTGTGTGTATGTGTATGTGTGTATATATGTGTGTGTGCTACGCATACCCGATGACAAAGCCAGCATAGAGGCATAGTCACTAAGGCTCTCAGTCTCCATTCCCTCACTCTTCTCACTCGAAAACACAGTAGAGGGACTGGGAATGTCGTCTGTGTACGTTGCTATTGTACTGTCTCGTTGTTTGATCTCTTGATCGAAGACCCTAACTGTAGCATATGTGTCCTGTTGCTGTGGGTGTAAGGTATCGTCGTGTTGTGGTTGTTCGGGAGTTGGGGCTGCATCCTCAGTCTGGGTGCAAGGACAGATGAGATGTGGTGGGGTGTCAGAAGTGTATAGGGAAGAATAGTACTGGTACGTGCACTAGTAGGCTGAAGAGGGAACGTGGTGATGATGCTACTGCACCGTTTGACAGCGCTAATGGATTGTATGCGCGTATCGTGGATAGTCTACTTTGAATGCAGTTAAATGTATTTGTTATATTCATAT
>NW_014025424.1:0-532 GCF_001186125.1 Sphaeroforma arctica JP610
GCTTGGCTAACGTTTTCAGCACCATGTGCCGTATGAGTATGTTTGTAGTCTTATTCACTTGTGTGCTTGGCTAACGTTTTCAGCACCATGTGCCGTGAGAGTATGTTGTCGTAGTCTTATCCACTTGTATGCTTGGCTAACGTTTTCAGCACCATGTGCCGTGTGAGTATGTTGCGTAGTCTTGTTCACTGGTATTCTTGGCGAACGTTTTCAGCACCATGTGCCGTAGAGTATGTGTCGTCGTCTTATATCCGTGCAAAATAAAATCGATGGGTGAACATGACTGTCATAGAATCTCCTGCACCACTGAAGTCCGAATTTATGATTCACAGTAAATCTGTATATGTCAAACCATTACTCTGTAGAACGTATCGAAAGATGCGGAGATTGGGTTTCATAGGTGATTGGCTTTCATATTGTAAATCCACATCTATATCTATCTATATATATTATCTATATATATATACATATATATATTTTTATATACATGTATATATATATATATATATGTGTGTGTGTGTGTGTGTGTGTA
>NW_014025423.1:0-532 GCF_001186125.1 Sphaeroforma arctica JP610
CGAGTTTGTGTCAAAACTGATCGCACCACAGAAAGGCGTAGTAGTTAATAATACACTGCTAGATGCACTTAGTAGTCGCAAGCGTTATACAGACATGCTAACGATTCACGATCAACTAGTATATATACACAAGGGACCGATAGAACCAAACATACTCATAGAAAAAGTGTCTCCAGTGCCGCGTTTCATGACTACTGTAGTTCATACGTTACGTGTAAATGGTGCACACCCAGGCAATGAATTTATATGGCCATCACTGGCTAGTATAGATCGTTGCCAGCAACCCAATAGAGTTCTGTGGATTGATAATCCGCAAATAGATTTCAATACGCTTCACCCAGAGGCAGCAGCGTACATAATCACACCACAGTATTGGAAACGCACACTACCCAACCACCACATCCACCCCCTGTTCGATATAGATCAGGACTTAGAAAACAACATCCCAATAGATATCACTCTCTCCTATATCACTAGCAGTCTAGATCCACCTGATTTGACCAAGTGTTGGCAAATATGCCTACGACAGATT
>NW_014025422.1:0-532 GCF_001186125.1 Sphaeroforma arctica JP610
ATATATATATATATATAGAGACATATATATATATATAGATATATATATATATATATATATATATATATAGATATAGATATATATATATGTGTGTATATACATATATGTATATACATACATAAATATTTACATACACACATACATACATACATACACATACACACATATGCATACATATATACGCATATATTTTTATATACATATACTCAATACATAAATATATCAATACATACATACCTACATACATACCTACATACATACATATATACATACGTACAGAATGTATATATATCACATAGATATGATATATATATATATATATATATATACATGAATATTTACATACACACATATACACATACATACACATACACACATATGCATACATATATATGCATATATATTTATATACATATACTCAATACATAAATATATCAATACATACATACCTACATACATACCTACATACATACATATATACATACGTACAGAATGTATATATATCACATAGATATGATATATATAAATACAT
>NW_014025421.1:0-532 GCF_001186125.1 Sphaeroforma arctica JP610
TATGCCTGCACTAAATTGACTACGATATGCATATTGGAGAAAATCAAACGAACAACCATTGAATTAAAACTTACGGTGAATAAATGCTCGCCTTCTTCGTTGTCCTCCATTTCTTTGATGGTGAGAACTTCCAGGTTAATAATTTCCTGAAATGGAAAACGCAATTATTAGAACAAGCGCAAGTAAACTCCAGATCATCACTACCTAACAGAATATGAACTTCATTCATCAGTACAAGGGCAGCAAACAAAAAAAAAGTGGTTGAGAAATTATAGACCCTTGAAATAATGTTATTTTAACTATTTGTGTAATTCACTCCTACACATATAGTCCAAAATTAGGGCACAATACGTCCTACCATATGAAAAATTGAGATACCGCTCCAAAACTGCATTGGTCTTCTCGACTCGAAGGGACGACACAGGTTGATAGAAAACGCACAAAGTCAAGAAATGAATCAATACATTCTAGCACTTACAAGCACAAGCATAAATTTCGAGAAGGAATATATGAAAAACCACTATATATATAT
>NW_014025420.1:0-532 GCF_001186125.1 Sphaeroforma arctica JP610
ATAGTAATATAATATATATATATATATTTATATATATCATTTTTAAAACTTTATATAATATCATACAATGATTTGACTTTTTACGCTAACCATAAGTCTTTTTCACTGTGTAGTGTCGGGATTGTTTGCGACGGCTTTGTCCCTCCAAGAGTGCTCTGTGTCCGGTGTGTCGCCGTCCGTTCCAGGTAAGGATGATACAAATGCCAGACACAAAGCATGTACACGACAACAGAGTGTGTGTAAGAGTGTGTACTTTAGCAACAATAGTAGGTATGAATGAGAGTTTTCACCTTAGTAACAATAGTAGGTATGAATGTGTGCATGGTACCGACAAGTATGTATAAAGGAGAGCGGGCTTTCTCATTGATAGCAGCTATCAACATTTACAAAATAACCAATATATGTGTAATAGAGAGTGAGTACACGACTTAAAGACAGTTGCATAGGTTTGTTCAATATGTATATTGAGCAGGATTATAAACTTATAGTTTGTTACAAGTGCAATTGGTTACCACACACCTTTACAAAATGA
>NW_014025419.1:0-532 GCF_001186125.1 Sphaeroforma arctica JP610
CCTATAGTATAATTCGATAATATTCTCAGAGCAAGTTAATCCACTGAGAAAAGGACAGGATCAGAGTTGTAGAATTTAGGACAACATGGTTTTGATTCCTCCTAGCCAGCCAACTAGATGTGCCCGTCTATGCCTTAAATGGGATGGAGAGCTAGGTACCAAGTGATGGGTTTAGGTGCAGATGTATACTGCTCCGACTTGGTGTTTTGATTTTATTTTTGATTTTCTTAAGTTGGACTTAGAGATATTTTATTGGTTAGTTTGAGTAGATAATTGTTTCGAGGCGTGAAATGTAAAACAGGCGTCCAATGAAATGATATCTAGTCTTAGTAACTAAAGCATAAATAAATCTAAACCGAAGTAGTGAGTGATTAGAGCGGAGCATACAGACAATAGGTATTATATTATTTATTTCAAAAATGGCAAGTATGTATGATACAATAGTATCAGTCTTAAATCCCCTAATCTTTTGCTCAATACCAAGGGTTGAAGATAAACAAATTTTGAACATTTAGCATTTTAACGTATAAAC
>NW_014025418.1:0-532 GCF_001186125.1 Sphaeroforma arctica JP610
GTGTGTGTGTGTGTGTGTGTATGCATGTATGTATGTGTGTGTGTGTACGCATATATATATATATATATATATATATATTGTGATTGACTGTGGGTGGAACCCTAGGGGTGTTAGCCTGTGGGTATAACCCTAGGGGTGTTAGTGGTTGGTTAGGTGGCTAGCCTAGGCCTGGGACTCGATTAACCTAAGCCTGGGACCTGGGGATGGGTCAGGTTTAGGGTCACCCATAAGCAGAGGCTGGGAAGGGCCCAGACCTAGGTTTACCCATATAGTGGGGCCTGAGGCTCTCAGATTTGAGAGACTCAGATTTTGGCTCAGTGATGAGTCGTCATCAAATATTGTGTAGTCATGACCACGGTTGTAGGGCAGGGCTACTTTGGGAGTAATTTGATAATATTACTAACAACCATATTTGATTATATAGATAAAGAGTGTGTGCCAGGAGAACTGCCACACGCTACACCACTAATCTAATATCCTAGTGAATAAACCTGTAATTTGTGTGAGTCTACTATTGTCTAGAATCACTCAC
>NW_014025417.1:0-532 GCF_001186125.1 Sphaeroforma arctica JP610
TATAAACCCTTACGTGCCTTCCCTTATACCTGTCCACCAGGAACAAGTATACAGCTTTCATGAACCAGCCATGTCTTATTTGATGCGTAGATGTTTCTTACAACCGCGCAAAAGCATAGTGACATTCAAGTATTATCATAACATTTGTTTCTTGATTCAATTCCCAGCTACACGACTACAACGGCCAAGAATGGGAAGTTGAACTGTGGGATGTCGGAGGGTCTCCCTCGCACAGGCTCTGCCGTTCCATCTTCTACGACAGCATACACGGTATGTACATATATGTATCATGTGTATGTAATACCACATATGTATCCCATATATATATATATGTATATATGTATATATTACTATATTTGTATATTTATATATATCTCTCTCGGTGTGTGTGTGTATGTGCGTGTGTGCGTGTGTCTGTGTCTGTGTCTGTGTCTGTTTGTCTGTGTTTGTGTGTATTTGTACGTATGTAATCATGTATAATATATATATATGTGTGTGTGTGTGTGTGTGTGTGCGTATATATGTATGTATT
>NW_014025416.1:0-531 GCF_001186125.1 Sphaeroforma arctica JP610
ATATACATTTTACTACACACACACACATATATATATATATATATATTATTCAAATATAATATATGCATATATATATATAATATATGCATATATGCACACACACACACGTATATATATATATATAATATTCAAATATAATATATGCATATATATAATATATATGTGCATTTATGCACACACACATACATATACATATATATATATATATGCGTGTATAATATAATATATATATATATATGAATACATATCCAAATACGGTTATGTATACATATACATATATATATATATATATATATTACCAATATATATATATAAATATATATATATATATATCAATATAACTTCATATATAAGTATATGTATATATATATATATATATCAATATACATATGCATAAATACATACATTCATACAAACATAATATATATATAAACATATTAATACATAATATATATATATATATCAACATGTTCATATATATATATATATATATATATATAGTAATATACTTAATTTATTTAGTTAATACTA
>NW_014025415.1:0-531 GCF_001186125.1 Sphaeroforma arctica JP610
TAAATGCGTGACAATAGTCACAAACAGTTACGGTGTATAGCGAGGTAGCGTTATAATGTTGTATGTCTCTATATATCAAGCGTATACATAAACTATGCACCTATACTCAACTCGGCATAGCGTGATACTGCTGTGTGCCTCTATTATATTAATATGTATATAAAAGTATTAACCTATACTCAAATCGGCTGTGATTTATAGAGAGTGCGTGATGCTGTTGTGTGTCCCTCTTTGCGGGCATATAAATACAAGTCACCCCATACCTACCTTTGTGCAGGACGTGGTTTTTCCTGAACCCTGCAAACCCACAAACATGATGACATTGGGCTTGCCCTTCTGTGGAATGTATGGCTTGGTGCCTGGGTCAACTAGCTTGGTGAGTTCGCGATGCACAGCCTGTTGCAGCACTTTGCGCCTATTTAACCCGGGTGTGTTGTCATCGAATGATACGGCGGCTTTGACGTTGTCGCGCAGTGTCTTCACTTGTCTGTATGTACATATAAACATATATATGCATGTAAATATTTATAT
>NW_014025414.1:0-531 GCF_001186125.1 Sphaeroforma arctica JP610
ATGTATATCAAATATATGTATATCAATATTCGTACATGCATCCAGAACGTCAAGGATAGGTAGCTCATCTCTTTCCCAACACAAGTACCTCAACATAACCCACTACATAGCGCTAAATCTCTACACAACCCTAGACCCTGCATAATACCTACCGTGGAGAACGATCCATGGCCAATTGTCGTAACGTATTCAAAGCTCTGATTATTCATTCGTTTGTTCTTGGCACAGCGATATGCAGCGTCATCTGTGTAGCGTGGTTGTGGTTAAGGCCGTGGTGGTGTGTTAGTAGCTGGTTAGTGGGGCGATAGGTGCGAATAATACTCATGGCTGCTGCACTAGTTTAGAATTTATACAGAACTAATTCTTTGCACAGTATAGCACATACGTCATACTGATTTTAAGACTGTGTTGCAGTAGTGATAAGCAAGGTCACACTTGCGCTGCATTATACTCGCCCGTGCCGTTATTAGCCGATGACTCGTGATTTCGTTCTAAACCAAACACACTTGGTACATACATTTGGTCAAGAAA
>NW_014025413.1:0-531 GCF_001186125.1 Sphaeroforma arctica JP610
CAAAACCCAAAGTAGTGCCAGACTAGTACTCTTAGTACTTCTCGGTTTACCAAGCTCATAAAGCCAACGTAGTCCCTGGCCAATACCTTTTGTAATTCCCGTTCTACCAAGATTATAAAGCCAAAGTAGTCCCAGACTAGTACTCTTAGTACTGCTCGGTTTCCAAGCTCATAAAGCCAACGTAGTCCAGGGCCAATACCTTTTGTAATTCCCATCTACCAAGCTCATAAAGCCAAAGTAGTCCCAGACTAATAATCTTAGTACATTTTGGTTTACCAAGCTCATAAAGCCAACGCAGTCCGGGGCCAATACCTTTTGTAATTCTTGTTCTACCAAGCTCATAAAGACAAATTAGTCCCAGACTAATAATCTTAGTATTTTTCGGTTTATCAAGCTCATAAAGCCAATGTAGTCCCGGCCAATACCTTTTGTAATTATTGTTCTACCAAGCTCATAAAGCCAACATTGTCCTTGGCTAATATGGTACCGAGCCAATACTCGTAGCCATTCCCGTTTTGCCAAGCTCATAAA
>NW_014025412.1:0-531 GCF_001186125.1 Sphaeroforma arctica JP610
GTGTGTGTGTGTGTGTGTGTGTGTGTGTGTGTGTGTGTGTGTGTGTGTGTGTGTGAGAGTTTGTGTGTTTGTTTGTGTGCGTGTGTGTACAACGCAAAGGAGCATTACACGTAACAAGAAATATCACAATAAAACAAACATACATCTTTCGAGATGTTCTGATTCTTCGCGTCCAGTTTCAAGGCTTTGCTGAAGTTATCGTGGGCCAAATTAACCTTTCCGAGTGATAGGGCTGCTTTACCAGCTCTCTGGTACGCTTTCACACTCGACGGGTCCAATCTCATAGCCACCTCGCAATCGCTGAGAGCGTTTTCAAACTGCTTAACCATCATATAGGCTGCTGCCCTATTAGTAAAATATGCTACATTACTACTGTCCATGCCAATTGCTGTTGAGTACATGTCTATGGCTTTGAGATAGCTCTGCTTCTTATACTCTACGTTAGCTGCAGCCTTATAATCTTCGGCCCCCCAGTCATCTCGCTCCGAGTCTGAGACTGATACCGCCATGATGTTCAGCTATTCTCACGCT
>NW_014025411.1:0-531 GCF_001186125.1 Sphaeroforma arctica JP610
TGTGTATTACATATCTATACATACATATATGTATATATATATATATATATATACATAACAAACAAACATACATATATACGTACATACATACATACATACAAATACATATATAAATGTATGTAAGTATGTACGTATGTATGTATGTATGTATGTATGTATGTATGTATGTATATATGTATGTATATATGTACGTATGTATGTATGTATGTATACATGTATGTATATAAATATATATGTATGTATGTATGTATGTATGTATGTATGTATGTATGTACGTATGTATAAATGTATGTATGAAAATAAATATATATATGGAATATTTATATATGTAGATATACTCATACGAATATATATAATATATATATACATATATGCACATAAATATATATATATATATGTGTGAGTGTTTGTGTGTGTATCTACATATATACATACATATATGTATATATATTATATATTTATACATATACATATATATATGTATATATATATTTTATATATATATCTGTGTGTGTGTGTGTGTACATATAT
>NW_014025409.1:0-531 GCF_001186125.1 Sphaeroforma arctica JP610
TACTACATACATGCTCTATAAGACGCACCCCATACACATACTCAGCAGACCATGTGAACGCTCGGATATTCAGTTAAACTACGCCAACGCCCCAGTGACACACACTAGCCGCTTGTCCCTGACCTATACCGCTATACTCACTACTACATACATGCTCTATAGGACACACCCCATACACATGTTTTAGCTCTCGGTCGCACTACATCGCAATCAATGTGATCGAAAGCATTTACCTACCTCTGACTATAATTTGTGCAATGAGCTATGCACCGGTAAACAATTACATGTTCAATGATTCTACTATCTACTTCTTCATGAGAACAGTATGAACAAGGAGGTCCGGCAGAACACGTCTAATGACGTGCACTATTTGTTTAGTCATGACTAGTACTCGTGCATAAATTCATACACCGGTACTCTGTTACACTTGTAGTTTAGCATATTTGGCTCCTCACTAGAAAAGATAATATACACATACCGTCATACACTCGTAGATCACGTAACTACATCTCCGATGATATATATATATAT
>NW_014025407.1:0-531 GCF_001186125.1 Sphaeroforma arctica JP610
AGATACATATATCTGCGAAGATTCGACACTCGAGTGTAGTTGCATCTATCAATGACATGTTCACAGTACGAACTAAACCCTAAACACTATAAAACCCTGAAACTGCAGGGCATAGTATGATCACCCACACACACTCATTGACATCTGTACAAGCAAAACACTGAGTACTGTATCAGAATACTATGTTAATATTAAACTATATTGTATTATGTTATACTAAACTATACTACTATAGTGTAATAATATTATAATGAATTATTATATTATATTACATTATACTACTATAGTACAATAATATTATAATAAATTATTATATTATACTACATTAAATTGATATTGTACTATACTATGTTATATTGAATTATGCTATACTATATTATAAATTATTATACTATACAAAATTTAAGATACACGCACACACCCACCTTTCCGTGTCCACAGCGTATGTATACACATACACATACACGCACAAGTATCCCAACAGACATACGCACACACCCACCTTTCCGTGTCCACAGCGTATGTATACAC
>NW_014025405.1:0-530 GCF_001186125.1 Sphaeroforma arctica JP610
CATGTATGTATGTATATATATTATATATATACATATATATATAAGTATATATATATATATATATGAGTAGATATATATATATAAATATATATATATATATATACGCAAGAAAGAGTGCAAACATGCATAGATAAATACAAAGAACATGAACACGTACATACATACATAATATAAATACATACATAGATACATACACACTCATGCATACAAAAATGGATACATGCATACACACATACATGCATACATACACATAAACATACATACATAGTTGAGATTTCAATACGCAAATAAATAAATATATACATACCTAAACATAAATATACATACATACAAACTTACGTAAATCCATACATACCTACATACATCAACTATAAATATGTATCGATACATGAATAGAGAAGCACATGCATATATACATATACATACATACATGCATACATATTTTCATATATATAAAACATATATACATATAAAAAAACATACATACATCAATACGTTCAGCAATACATACAAACATACATACATCTATG
>NW_014025404.1:0-530 GCF_001186125.1 Sphaeroforma arctica JP610
CGCCGACATATTAGTCTTCGTACTTATTTCTTCCTTATATACAACGGCGCTTGCTCTCCACTGTAATAGCGATTTGTTGTTTTCAATAGAGTAAGACCATCAGAACATATTATACTTGCTTTCACGAATATCATGGACGCATCACAGAGCCAGGCTACCACAGCCAACGATGAAGCGCGCAGAAGACATCTGAGGTCATTCCAGAATTTTCTAGACGGGGATGTAAGTTGCTTACCAATTTGAGTACATCATCGGTGTATGATATGAGTTGCGCTCACACTTGAGTTTATGATTAATCACTCCGTATACAGACTTGAATAGTTATGTATGTTACGTTCTTTCACGAGAAGATTAATAATTGAGATCCCTTACGACCGGTTGGGACGGCACTAATTGCTATAGCGTTCAATCGTGGTATATTCACCATATCATATCGTTAGACTATTCGAAATAGGGGCGTAGTTTATATTGTTAGAGTAAAGATAGGCTATATATATATATATACACACACACACACACACACACACACA
>NW_014025403.1:0-530 GCF_001186125.1 Sphaeroforma arctica JP610
TGTATGCGTGTGCGTGCGTGGATGAATTCGGCTAATCTAGATACACATTGCTATATACATAGTATTTCTATTGTATATTCGTATACGAATAGCTGTATGTAGGTTCGAATCAGCATGTGGTCTGCGTGCTTTATGACTCTTCTGTTTGTACGCACGATGTCTGTTCAATTGCTGTCTTCGCACACACAGGTCGCCTGTCTCTCTCGCATACTCTGTGCTCTTTGCCTGCATACTCACTTGTGTGTGCACATGCTTACTTTACCCCGTTCTGTAAACGAAATGCTTCACGTACGTATTACGTTATTGATGTACAAATACAGTACTGTACAGTGGTTGTCTGTAGACGCAGGTCTTTGTATAGCTCACTGAAACTGTTAGTTTAATTCTACCTACCACTGATTATATCCACTGCTGGTTTGTGCGACGTTTGCAGCGGACGACAGACTAACGGCACACACAAAGGACTCGGAACCGCACCAACAGCGTATGTATTTTAATCGGACAATGGGTGGCTTATATATACAGTATAC
>NW_014025401.1:0-530 GCF_001186125.1 Sphaeroforma arctica JP610
AGATATAGTTGTGGGTAGATGTGTTTTCTTATACGATATATGTAGGTAATGTAGGTAGATGTAGGCATAAGTATTTCTTATATGATAGATGTAGGTAATGCTGGTACTCTCTCTTGGTTGGCTATCCCATTCGCACTTCTCGTGGCTTCTCGCACTAAATGTTTCTGTTCCTAATCCATCGCACATTTAGGGTTTTAGGGTTAAACCACATTTAGGTTTTAGGGTTAAACCACTTTGATATATATTTTTCGAGCTTGTGCTGATCCGCCTACTACATACCTTGCTAAACAAGTTTCCCGCGCTTTTCTCCGGATATTACCATATATAGCCTGTGCCAGGCCTGGCTCCGGCTCCCGTCACGTCGGCAACCGATGCGGTGCGGAAGATGGTAGCAAAATACCTACCATTGCTAAATATGGAAATAAGATCTGTGGTTATTCGATCTGTGCATAATGCTATCCCAATTACTGAGATGGGTAAGTATCCATGTGTGTATCTGGTATTCCTTTTTGAATTATAAATATGTTTAT
>NW_014025400.1:0-530 GCF_001186125.1 Sphaeroforma arctica JP610
ATATAGGTATACAAACACACACACACACACACACATATATATATATATATAAACCAACTTAACACTGAACATACCTTGTCCATTGGTTCTAACCAACCCCCGACAGGTGCCGTCAGGATGGGTCATACTCGTGTTGCCATAGCGACCATTAGGGCCTGCTTGCCACACTTCGACCTCAACACCACTGATTGGTTTACAATCCTAAAAAAAAAGAATACATATGTGATTTTAGTTACATGGGAATAGAAACAAAGCTTGTGAATACTAAATCAAGTTGCAAACTGAGTAATATTATGAGGGTCTCGCCTTTTCAATACACCAACCCCTTGTCAAGTCCAGTCACTCGCGCCAAACATTTTTAGAGTGTATTTTCGAAGCGCTCATCGGCGGCATAATCTTCCACTTTAGCTAGACACTATGCGAACGGGGTTTGAGAGAAAATATAATATATCACATCACGGCAACTCCGATACGTGTACGCATGCAGTATTGAGGGATAAGTTATGAATAAAGAAACAGATACCATGATA
>NW_014025399.1:0-530 GCF_001186125.1 Sphaeroforma arctica JP610
ATACATATATATATATACATATATATGTATATGTGTATGTGTATATGTAAATACATATATATATATATATTTGAATATGTACATATGTGTGTGCGTGTAGACACGTTTAAGGATGTCTACATCCATAGTACGATGGTACAGAGGTATACCATCAGGTTCTCTTTCATTGCTTGACATTATCTGCAATGCAAGTCAGCATTATGCTTGTTCGGAACATGTGTGCATATACACAAAGGTATCTACGTTTATAGTTGGGCTTCATCTTGCTCATGACATTTCAATTTTTATCTCCCATATACTGTAGAACGATATATTCCTGTATTATTCTATATCTGTAGAGGAAATCAAGTATGTTTATGCATGTACTCTCACGTACTCAAGCTCGAATTTTCACATACAAATGTAAATTACAGATGCTAGAACTCTTCGAAAGGCTTATCCGGGTACAAATGAGCTTCGACCCCTCCGTCATCAATTCCAACATCCTTCTGATTGGTAAGTCGCGTTCCGTTTTCAGTATCAATATATAT
>NW_014025397.1:0-530 GCF_001186125.1 Sphaeroforma arctica JP610
TTTGTTAACTTCTTCTCGGATTCGGTACCGCATCTTTCTCATTACTTAAAGCCTTTCAGTCACCTACGGCTGCACAAAGGACCTTTGGGAAAGCTTTGGACTAATGAATGTGATGATGCATTTAAACTAGTCAAAAGTAAAGTAATGGACGCACTCATCATGCAGTACCCTGTGGATGGTGTCCCATTCCAAGTAGCAACCGATGCTTCAGATCGAGCGGTAGGTGGAGTGCTTTATCAAACGATAAATGGTAAACCGCGCTACATACAATTCTTTAGCAAGAGTTATAATAAGAGTCAACGGAATTACCCTACCGTTAAACAAGAGCTCCTTGCTATAGTTACTGCGCTAAGACAGTTTAAAGACTACCTTTATGGAGGTTACTTTACTCTTTAACATACTTAAAAGATATGAACCCTGATTCACAGTTGGTGAGCCGCTGGCATGACATTATTGCCAAGCTCGCTTTTAATATAACACACATACCAGGAATACATAACCATCTTCCTGACATGCTCTCTCGACTTGTG
>NW_014025396.1:0-530 GCF_001186125.1 Sphaeroforma arctica JP610
TTCATATATTTTATATAGTGTACTGTCCATATATTTTATATAGTATAGTGTCCATATATTTTATACAGTATACTGTCCATATATTTTATATAGTATACTGTCCATATATTTTATATAGTATACTGTCCATATATTTTATATAGTATGCTGTCTATATATTTTATATAGTATACAGACCATATATTATATATAGTATACTGTACATATATTTTATATAGTGTACTGTCCATATATTTTATATCGTATACAGTTCATATATTTTATATAGTATACTGTCCATATATTTTACATAGTATACTGTCCATATAATATATAGTATACTTCCATATATTTTATATAGCATACTGTCCATATATTTTATATAGCATACAGCCCATATATTTTATATAGCATAATGTCCATATACTTTATATAGTATACTGTCCATATATTTTATATAGTATACTGTCCATATATTTTATATAGTATACTGTCCAAATATTTTATATAGTATACTGTCCATATATTTTATATAGTATACTGTCCATATA
>NW_014025395.1:0-530 GCF_001186125.1 Sphaeroforma arctica JP610
CACACACACACACACACACACACACACACACACACATATATATATATATATATATATATATATATATATATATATATATATATACCTGTCTATCTATCTATTGATCTTTCTATCGATCTGAGAATTGAATTAACTTTTTATGCATCTATCTTTATAGTATTGGTGCATAGATAAGCGCATTTATTTTCATGTCGAATACGTGTCGCATTGTATTTAAATTTCTTCACACAAACACACCACATTATTCCTTCTCTTCACAAACCGCATCGAATCTCATTTTCTTCCACATATATGTTATTGTTCTACGAACGTATTAAATTTTTTTAATACTTTGTACATACAGATACATTACGACAAATATCAGCAAACATATGCCGCATCCTCATTGGCGGAACGAGATGGTGCCGTGCTTGAGATTGGACAGGCGCGGTACAATGTGGCTAGCCAAGCAACATCTGAGAATCCAGGTAGGGTGATGGTAACTTGATGCTGCATATATATATATATATAGATATAATATAAATGTTTAC
>NW_014025394.1:0-529 GCF_001186125.1 Sphaeroforma arctica JP610
TATTCATATCATATCAAATGTACAAATAGCATGCACATGCACCATACCTTGCTGGTGACTGGTACCGCGAGTCTTTGCCGAGTCGTTCTAGGTGGCCAGCAAGCTCATCAATGCAACGCACTCGGAGATTCTTCTCTCTGTGGTGTAGTAGTAGAACCACCTCACTAACCAACACAGACGCCAGGGCATGATGACTGTGATAGTGCGCATTATCCCACACATACTCGGACGGGTTCTGCACAGACACACAGATGGATACGGTAAGTGGAAATGCAACGACTGATGTTAGGTGGAGTGGTTCGTGTACTGTGAGTGGGTACGAGAGAATGTAGGTAGTAGGTTGTGCGTGCGTGTGTATGTAAGTAGATGGGTATAATTCTCTGTCGCACAGCAGCAGAATCACCTCACTCAGTAGCCCAGAGACCAGTGACTGTGGTAGTACGTATTGTTGTATATATATATATATATACAACATACATACATACACACACACGCACACACACACACACACACACATACACACATACAC
>NW_014025393.1:0-529 GCF_001186125.1 Sphaeroforma arctica JP610
GCCTCTTGTTAAGAGCCTAAATATCCTCGATCACACAGGGCGTACCTCTAGCTGTTCTTTATTGAATAATTTTCAATAGAAGTACTAAGTGTTCATGACCACATGCCTATTTTGTAGATAGACATAATAACGTAAGTCACGTTAATACATTAGCTGATATAAATAAAGTTCCATCTGAAGAAAAGTTAAAAAAAGAAAAAGACTTATTGAATTTTGAAGATTGGCGGGAGGACCAAAATCTATAAGTAGTAGTTCGGAGATTATAAAATTTAGTTTATAATATCCTACATCTACTAATGTCTCAAATAGGTCCAAGTAGATGAGTCATACCAAATACTCAGGCTATTGGAGCCATCAAAGTGAATTTAGAACACTTTGGAAATATTGGAAAAAGAGCTTGTATTAAATTATTTAAAATACAAATAAAAACCAATATATTACCTCAATTGATCTTGATATTTTAGACTGACTGGAGGCCGTATTTCTACATAGCCCCAGTAGCTTTAAACTACGAACGTACGTTAGATAC
>NW_014025392.1:0-529 GCF_001186125.1 Sphaeroforma arctica JP610
TGTCGACGTTGGAATCATTTGGTGCGGATGTGAATAGCCCTTGGATTAATTAATACGCATTTGGATGCAGCTGAGACCTTCTCCTTGGACTTCTAATTGTCGACGTCGGAAGCATTTGGTGTGGATGTGATTAGCCCTTGAATTAATTACGACGCATTTGGATGCAGCTGAGATCTACTCCTTGGACTTATAATTGTCGACGTCGGAATTATTTGGTGTGGATGTGAATAGCCCTTGGATTAAATAGGACGCATTTGGATGCAGTTGAGACTTTTTCCTTGGACTTATAGTTGTCGACTTCGGAATCATTTGGTGCGGATGTGAATTGCCCTTGGATCAATTACGACGCATTTGGATACAGCTGAGACCTTCTCCTTGGCTTTATAATTGTTATCGTCGGAATTATTTGGTGCGGATGTGAATAGCCCTCGGATAAATTACGATGCATTTGGATGCAGCTGAGACTTTCTCCTTAAACTTATAATTGTCGACGTCGGAATCATTTGGTGCGGATGTGAATAACCCTGGA
>NW_014025391.1:0-529 GCF_001186125.1 Sphaeroforma arctica JP610
AGTACCATTGGACTGTGACTTCAGAAGCAATCTTAAAGATTTTCCAAAAGTGGCATATTAGACCAAATGCAGCGGAACGAACATATTAAAACAGCTACTACCTCCAAAAAGCACACGACGGGCATGTATCGTTCGCGAACTGGTTCCATGACAAGTGGGACCAGTCCTTGGAGCTTCTCGCTCCAGAACGAATCTCCCTGGCCAGTAGATTTCGGGTACATGTCGGGGAAGCTCAACTTAGCAGCCGATATGCTTTCGCGCAGCGGCAAGCTTCTCCAGTACCATTGGACTGTGACTTCAGAAGCAATCTTATCGATATTCCAAAAGTGGCATATTAGACCGAATGCAGCGGAACGAACTTATTTAAACAGCTACTACCTCCAAAAAGCACACGACGGGCATGTATCGTTCGCGAACTGGTTCCACGACAAGTGGGACCAGTCCTTGTAGCATCTCGCTCCAGAACAATTCTACCTGACCAGTAGATCTCGGGTACATGCTGGGGAAGCTGAACTTAGCAGCAGATATG
>NW_014025390.1:0-529 GCF_001186125.1 Sphaeroforma arctica JP610
AACAATAATAGACAAACCAAACTTAAGTACCTACTATATATATATATATATATATATTAATATACCAACTGATAGAATGCACAACATAATGCAAACCAAATAAGCCCCATTCCATACTTCTTGGATTTACTGGATTTGGCTGAGCCATCCTTTGACTTTTTATCTTTGCTGCTCCCACTGCCACTATCGCCCTCCACTCCAGACTTGAGTTTTTTTCGGCTCGCTGGCTTGACAAAGTCTCCGTCCTTATCTTTCTTGCCATCTTTTGTGCCGGTTGTGGCTGGCACATTTATAAACGAAGAGAAGATGAATATGCTTGTATTGAATATGTATATATAACAATAATATATGTATATGTATGTATAATATACATAAATATATATAATATATATAAAATATATATATATACATATATATGTATATATATATATATATATATATATATATATATATATATATATATATATATATATATATATATATATTATTAGTTGTTGTTGTGTGTGTGTGTGTGTGTGTGTGTGTAGTG
>NW_014025389.1:0-529 GCF_001186125.1 Sphaeroforma arctica JP610
ACTAAGTATTTACTAGTATATATAGGATACTAGATAGCTTCTCTGAATCTCTCTTTACTTTATAATGCCTACTGAATATTAAGTATTTACTAGTATATTTAGAATACTAGATAGTTTCTCGGATTCTCTTACTGAATACTAAGTATTTACCTTTATAATGCCTACTGAATACTAAGTATTTACTAGTATATTTAGAATACTAAATAGCCTCACTGATTCTCTCTTTACTTTATAATGCCTACTGAATAGTAAGTATTTACTCGTATATTTAGAATACTAGATAGCCTCTCTGATTCTCTCTTTACTTTATAATGCCTACTGCATACTAAGTATTTACTAATATATTTAGAATACTAGATAGCTTCTCTGATTTTATCTTTACTGTATAATGCCTACTGAATACTAAATATTTACTCGTACATTTAGAATACTAAATAGCTTCTCTGGTTCTCTCTTTACTTTATAGAGCCTACTGAATACTAAGTATTTACTAGTATATAGGATACTAGATAGCTTCTGTGACTTTCTC
>NW_014025388.1:0-529 GCF_001186125.1 Sphaeroforma arctica JP610
GTGAGTTTCTGAGCTGACGATTGTTCACGTGCCGCTTCCTTGTTGTTGGTACGGCGCCGGTGACGCCTCCGCTTGTTAGGTGGGAGGCGTGGTTGGTCATTACTGGGGGATAAGGCCCCTGGAGTACCCGGAGACGAACGAGAGAACAGACCTTTACTGGCTACCTGTTCACCAATAAAAGTCTGACTGCTGTCCGCACGCAGGTCGAGCACTTCCTTGGTCTCACCCTCGAATATGACATCCTCGTCAGACTGTGCAGGTCCATCTTTGTTTGCTGTTGGTGGCTGCTTGTCGTCCGCGGAAACAGGGTGTGGAGCCCCAAGATGTATCTGTTGTTGCCCCTCCAGAGCCTGACCTGAGTGAGGAGCGGAGCGTTCCGTATGGGACTGACGACTTTTAGTTCCACGTCGGTCGATATCATTTTCCTTGCGGCGCTCAGGATTCAAAAGTTGTTGTTTACGACTTTGGCGGGGGTAGGACATGGTTGGTGAGTTGTTTGTCAATGGAGAACTAGAAATGTGTGCGAATG
>NW_014025387.1:0-529 GCF_001186125.1 Sphaeroforma arctica JP610
TATATATATATATATATATATATATATATATATCGAATTATTCTTTTTTACAACCATTCGTCAGTTTTATACACACAAGCTACGCCGTATTTCGAATTATTTATTCTCAATACGCCTTGTCTACTCTTACTCCCTACTTCGTATTGTATATTATTTACATCCTTCTTTCGCTTTACCTACACAGGTTACACTAACACTGGTACCATCCATACGATTCCTCCGTTCTATAAATACACACAGGTCCTACTGTGTGTATTAAAGGTGCTGAGTACCGAACTGACCCTTCCTTGCTCAGCGAAACGGATCGGGAGATGTACACAAACGTTTGGTTTAGCACAGGCGTGTGTGAGAATACTATGGGCCATGTCGAGTGTGCTATACTGTGGTACATGAAACTACTGGACATAGCACCAAATAATAGCGAGAAGGTATATATTTATGTATATATAGCACACATAAGTACACACACACACACACACACACACATACATACATACACACATACACACACATACACACACACACACAC
>NW_014025386.1:0-529 GCF_001186125.1 Sphaeroforma arctica JP610
CATATATATATATTACGTACTAACCTATATCCCACTATGACATCCCATATAGAGAATAATCATGACTCTGCATAAAATCGTATACTCACACGTGCTACCCCATATCTCACCTGGGCCATCCCATACAGGAGGAACAAGGCAAGCGACTACAAGACCTAATGAGGAAGAAACGCGAGAAGAAGTTAGCCGAGCACCAGGCTAAGCTAGACAAGCTGGTGTCAGTGCTGTCATGGCCCACAGACCAGAAGCAACGGATTGAGCGCAAGAAGTTAGGATACGCAACTATAGATGAGTTCAACCTGGCGTTAGACGAAGAAAGGGAGACAGTGAGGTGAGTGTGTGTGGGGGGGGGGGGGTTATGGGTTTTAGAAGACATGTATATTTCAGAAGATTATATACTTGTATAGTTATATATCTAGCACAACACACAAATACCTTTACGATTGGATGCTTATGCTTCAACGATTGCATACATACATTATATACATATATATATATATATGTGTGTGTGTGTGTGTGTGTGTATGTG
>NW_014025385.1:0-529 GCF_001186125.1 Sphaeroforma arctica JP610
GGTCAGGGGATCGTAGATCCCGAGGGATCCCCCCGAAGGGGGGATGTACGGCCCCTCGGGGCCTACCATGGGGGGGCCCAATCGTAGAGGGGCCCTCCATGGGAGATCTCTCTGAGATCTACCATCTTACATCCCTTCGGGATGATCCCGTAGGTACCGAAGGTGTAGGAGGGCTCCTGCCCTCCACCAGATCCCGGGGTGCCCGGGATCAAGGACAATCAGAAGGTAACCCCGGAAGCAAAGTATGGGGGAACCTCAGAGACTATACGCCGACAACTATTAAAAAGCGGGGGGAGGGTCACCCTTGCCCCGAGATGGATAAATTTAATGATTACTTAACAGGGCTCATAGAAGCTGATGGTAGTATCGTCTGTCCCAAGAAAGACCGTTTCCCTTCGGGGAAACTAACCTACCCCTCTATCGAGCTCTGTTTTCATTCTAAAGACTTACCCTTGGCGGCCAAAATCCAACAAACTTTAGGCTATGGGAGCATTCAAAAAATAAAGGGAGCAAAGGCCTATAGCTTCGT
>NW_014025382.1:0-528 GCF_001186125.1 Sphaeroforma arctica JP610
TATAGAGACGAGAGTAGTTTGCTGGTACCAGGGAAACAGATATTAAAACTAATATTCTCTATGAAGATTTACACGAATGAAAAGAGTAGAAACTTTTGAAGATTTCGAACAAAAAGTTGTTGGCTCTTGCAGCTCTACTTCCGCGGTTTTGACCACTTATCAGTTTTCACACGACTTCCTGGCTCCTGCGGATATAAATATTTAGACGTCAAAGCATAGCCCTCTTAGATGTCTGATTTAAAAGGCTATTGTCAAAGACTCGAATATAAACCTATTTTGATTGTGTTTGCATGGAAACTTTCAGAACTTTCAGAACTGAAACAAAACCAAGAGTGAAAAGTAATACAACAATATGGCAAAGAAGGGCTCCACAAGGAAAGAGAAGAAGGCGACATCCTCAACCGCACGCAATGGACAAGACGCGTAAGTTACACTGATTATACGTATAATTATACATATGTATTTATATATATATATATATATATATATACATATATATATATATATCTCTCTCTTCTCTTACTTAAC
>NW_014025381.1:0-528 GCF_001186125.1 Sphaeroforma arctica JP610
GGTAAACTGGTAACCATAATACTTAGCGATATCAAATCCCCCATCCCCACTATCAAATCGTAGTTTGGCGAAGTGTTACAGACGACCACCTTTGTAACTGTTGTCCTTTGATCACTGAGGGTAAGCTTCAAATTTATGGCCATGTTTCGACACGTAATCTCCCTTTCGTCAGCTAATTTTAACATAATAGGTTTTGATTTACGAGATATATTAGTTTTCTTACAGAATCTCGATGATATACATGAAATCTGCGACCCCGGATCCAACAACGCTATTATTTCATGCCTATTAACTCGTACATCTAGAAAGACGCGCTCATTTAGCGGTGCATTCTTTTGTTTCAGTAACAAGTTTCGGTAAGATTGTCACTTAACTTGTACCTTCGGTTGCACCTCACACATGTGTTTGTGGTAACCTCCAGTCCCTGAGCAGTCTGCACACTTCGCAATAAAATGTTTTCATTTCTCTGCGTGCGTGCCATTCCAGCGTCCATTCAGCTCACGTTGGGTCATGCGCCAGCAGCAATCG
>NW_014025380.1:0-528 GCF_001186125.1 Sphaeroforma arctica JP610
ACTTAGATTCAGTAGGCATTATACAGTAAAGAGAAAATCAGAGAAGCTATCTAGTATTCTAAATATAAGAGTAAATACCTAGTATTCAGTAGGCAGTATAACGGAAAGATAGTATCAGAGAGGCTACTTAGTATTCTAAATATACTAGTAAATACTTAGTATTTAGTAGGCATTATACAGTAAAGAGAAAGTCAGAGAAGCTATCTAGTATTCTAAATGTACTAGTAAATACTTAGTATTCAGTAGGCATTATACAGTAAAGAGAGAACCAGAGAAGCTGTTTAGTATTCTAAATGTACGAGTAAATACTCAGTATTCAGTCGGCATTATACAGTAAAGAGAAAGTCAGAGAAGCTATCTAGTATTCTAAATATACTAGTAAATACTTAGTATTCAGTAGGCATTATAAAGTAAAGAGAGAATCAGAGAAACTATTTAGTATTCTAAATGTACGAGTAAATACTTGGTATTCAGTAGGCATTATAAAGTAAAGAGAGAATCAGAGAGCTATTTAGTATTCTAAATATA
>NW_014025379.1:0-528 GCF_001186125.1 Sphaeroforma arctica JP610
GGGCATGAACCCTGATTCACAGTTGGTGAGCCGCTGGCATGACATTATTGCTAAGTTCGCTTTTAACATTACACACATACCAGGAATACATAACCATCTTCCTGACATGCTCTCTCGACTTGTCACTAACTTTTAGAAAATAGTTATAGAGTTATTAGCAACCGATTGGATACTTAATAAGAAATGGATTAACCTCGCTCAATCAAGGTGGGGTCCATGTACTATTGATATGTTCGCCGCAGAACATAACAAACTGGTTTCTGATTATAGGTCGTTGACTCATCCTAAAGGTGATGCCTTACAACTTGACTTATCAAAGCATAATGCGTGGGCTAACCCACCTTGGTAACTTATCGCACAGTTGTTGAATTATGTTAATATTACTAAATCTACCGTTACGCTGTGTTGTCCCTTATGTAGCTCCGACCCATGGATACGCGATTTAATTAATAAGATACAAGACGAACCTATCTATGTCGACCGTGAAACCGACACGTTCTTGCTACCGTTAAACAAGAGTTCCTTGCT
>NW_014025378.1:0-528 GCF_001186125.1 Sphaeroforma arctica JP610
TATGTACGTACGTGTCATATATATATATATATATATAAATATGTATATATATAAATATATATACATACTATGTTTTAGTATAGATAGTATAGTATGTATTGGTGCTACTACGATGTGCCTAGTGAGTCGCAGCCTACCTTTTGGTCATCTGCAGTGGGTCGGTGAATACTATTACGGTTAAGCACACTCTAGCACACCACAGATTTATACACACACTGAAGATAGTTTTCCGGTTTATGGATATATCCCATACGCAACTACTTCACACACACTCTCTCTCACATTCTAAATATAATCACGCCCATTACCACCCCCCCTCCCAGACCAATATACGCCCCACCCCACACACTCTCACATCCTAAATATACTTACACCCCATCATCACCCCCTCCCAGTCCATTATACACCCCCACACACACTCTCACATCCTAAATATACATACACCCTACAAGACACCCCCTCCCAGTCCAATTTACACTCCCACACACACACTCTCACACCCTATATTCACCCCTCCCAAGTCCATTA
>NW_014025377.1:0-528 GCF_001186125.1 Sphaeroforma arctica JP610
GCTCACAGCCTTGGATTCGGAAGGTAGGGTTGTCTTCGTCCTCTGGTACTGTCTGTACCCGTTCGTGTGCGTCAGAAGAACTCTCCTTAGCGGCCGGCCCTATTGTAGTTCGTCCGGCGTTTATGCGCTGTAACCTCTGTTCGTACTTTTCAAAGAGAGACTGCTGTTGTGTCATCAGCTCTGTGAGTTTCTGAGCTGACGATTGTTCCCGTGCCGTTTCCTTGTTGTTGGTACGGTTCCGGTGACGGTTCCGCTTGTTAGGTGGGAGGCGTGGTGGGTCATTACTGGGAAATAAGGCCCCTGGAGTATTCATAGACGAACGAGGGGACAGCCCTTCACTGGCTACCTGTTCACCAATAAAAGTCTGACTGCTGTCCGCACGCAGGTCGGGTACTTCCTTGGTCTCACCCTCGAATATGACATCCTCGTCAGATTGTGCAGGTCCATTTTTGTTTGCTGTTGGTGGCTGCTTGTCGTCCGCGGAAATAATGTGTGGAGTCCCAAGATATGTCTGTTGTTGTCCCTCCA
>NW_014025376.1:0-528 GCF_001186125.1 Sphaeroforma arctica JP610
GCGTCGATCTGCGCATCTGCATCGCTTGTTCATGGATTACTGGGATGGTTACCTCACTCCCTTCCAGACGACAGCGTGCGTTGTCAGCAATCTTCGCATTGGCTTCCAAATCCTGTGCCAACCGTTGGCGTACATCGACGTGTTCCGTCGTGTTAGGTGCTTGTCGGCGTGGTATGGGTTCGAGGAGCTCATCTAGTTCCGTGGAGTCTATTGGTGCAAGTGGCGATCGGATACCGCCTATGTATAGGCCCAAGCCTTTCAACATATCTTGCCCCACTATGACATCTATACCCGCCGGCAAGTTCATCAATTCCAATGAAGCGTCGATAATTCTGGTGCCGTACCTTATAGGTACCACTTCCGTCGTCCCCAGTCGAGGAGTTCGAACCGCCTTGTCAGCTAAATATATAAAGGACCCAGGTGGTGCCGGAGTTATTGGTCGGCCAAGGAGGTCTGCGGATGTCTGTGAGATACAACTTCTATTTGCTCCCGTGTCTATCAAGGCTTTGAACGTACGTCCGTTGATTT
>NW_014025375.1:0-528 GCF_001186125.1 Sphaeroforma arctica JP610
GCACATGTATAAAGACCTGCATATATATATAGATGTAAAGAGGTCTTTGCTTACCTTCGCAATAGCCCGCCGTATAGCCTCTTCCACCTCCACGCCTTCATCAAAGAATTTGTTCAAATGTTTGTGCACGTTCCTGTGTGCAAAGTCGGCCGCAAACGACCCCCCATGACCGTCAAAGCAGCCAAAGAATGACAACTCGGGTGAGAGATGCGCCACAGTCACTCGATCCTCCTGATGTTGTCGTCTGTTGATAATACTGTGATCGTGGTTATGAAATGTTCGAGATTGTGGTTGTTTTAATTAGAATTTACTTACGAGGTGATGCAGATGATAACGAGTGTCAATAGCTTCTGATCGTCTATTGCGCAAATGCAAAGTAGCTGTATATAACCAACCAACCATAGGAAGCCAATTCGGGCCCGAGATGCGCCACAATGTTACGAAAACCTAAATAATATTTTTGGTAATTATACTATGTTCGCGTAACAAAATATAGCCCGACTTATAATGAGTACCTTTAGTCCATAT
>NW_014025374.1:0-528 GCF_001186125.1 Sphaeroforma arctica JP610
GTGTGTGTGTGTATATGTATATTTTATAAACATGTTTAATCAAATTCTTTTTATCCAAGGGTGCATTTAGTTTACGTGATCTATGCTACTATAATATATTCAATAATATGGTCATTAGGCTTTTCTCGATATATCATTACGCTCACAGAAATGTTACCATCCCAATTCCGTATGTTGTAAGTAGACTAGGTCACTACTACCACAGCTACTCGATATTAATCACAAGCGCTTTGTTTCCTCACAAGAACATCCCCATTAAAATTCTGCATGATGTAGGTATACTGGGTATCTACTTCCACAGCTACTCGATATTAGTCACAAGCGCTCTGTTCGTTTGGTTGGGCTACAATGCCCTGCTGCTGGAGGCACGTCTAATGGCCATCATATCCGTTCTTGGCTGCTTCATCATGGCCTATGTGGCCACGATGCGATACGGAGCCTCTGCCAACGTATTTGTGCTCATTGGTAAGGCTATATATATTATATATATATATATATACTATTTATTCGTATTCTATGTGCGTATGA
>NW_014025373.1:0-528 GCF_001186125.1 Sphaeroforma arctica JP610
TTATACAATAATATAATACTACACACATAATATATATAATAATATATAACAGTATAAAACAATATATAATAATATACATATAATAATCATAGCCTTCTAAATTATACAATAATTTAGAAGGCTATGTAATACTATATATAGGAATATATATATATATATATGTATATATATATATATATATAAATAGCTAGATGCATATATATTAATATATAATCACATATATTATAATATATAATGTAACATAATAACAATAATAAAATAAATAAATAATAATAATGATAATATTAAATATATTAATAATAACAATAATAATAATAATAATATTAATATATATATATAAATATACATACGTATATATACACACACACACACACACACACACACATATATATATATATACATTTTACATATACATGATAATCACACATATCTATGCCATGTGCATATTAGTGTATATTACTAAATATAACTAAATATAACTATATAACTATATATTTATATATATATATTCATACATATCTATACACA
>NW_014025372.1:0-528 GCF_001186125.1 Sphaeroforma arctica JP610
GAGCTTGGTAGAACTGGAATTACAAAAGGTATTGGCCCTGGACTACGTTGGCTTTATGAGCTTGGTAGATGGGAATTACAAAAGCTATTGGCCAGGGACTACGTTGGCTTTATGAGCTTGTTTAACCGAGAAGTACTAAGCTTATCAGTATGTGACTACTTTGGCTTTATGAGCTTGGTAGAACTGGAATTACAAAAGGTATTGGCCCTGGACTAGGTTGGCTTTATGAGCTTGGAAACCGAGAAGTACTAAGAGTATTAGTCTGGCACTACTTTGGCTTCATGAGCTTGGTAGAACGGGAATTACAAAAGGAATTGGCCATGGACTATGTTGGCTATATGAGCTTGGTAAACCGGGAAGTACTAAGAGTATTAGTCTGGGACTACTTTGGCTCTATGAGCTTGGAAGAACGGAAATTACAAAAGGTATTGGCCAAAATTGATGGCTTTATGAGTTTGGTAAACCGATAAATACTGGGAGTACTAGTCTGGGACTACTTTGGGTTTATGAGTTTGGTAGAACGAATTA
>NW_014025371.1:0-527 GCF_001186125.1 Sphaeroforma arctica JP610
GTGTAGTTTGAATATGTATGCTTGCGTAGTTTGAATATGTGTGCTTGTGTTGTTTGAATAGGTGTGCTTGTGTAGTTGAAATGTGTGATATTTAATTTCTGTGTGATTTTGTGGTTTAATTCGGCGTACTTCTATAGATCAAATATATGTACTTTTATAATTTGAATATGTGATATGTATACCTTTTAAGTCTGAATAAGTATACTTTTATAGTTTAAATATATGTACTTTGTTAATTTCAAATATGTGTACTTTTATAATTCGAATATGTAATATATGACTCTTTTGAAGTTTAAATATGTGTACTTTTATAGTTCGAATATATGTACTTTATGATTAAGATTGTATTGTGTGTACCTTTAAAGTTAACAACCCAACAACCCTGAGTTGTTCATTGCATGTCGTCAACAGTTACGCGTACATTTAGCGCAACATACAATTTGTACTCAGCACTAAATCAACCGTCAAAGCACGCACGCTATGTTATTTAGGGGATGCGTGGCATGGTACCCATGACTCGTGTAATA
>NW_014025370.1:0-527 GCF_001186125.1 Sphaeroforma arctica JP610
ACTATATCGCTATATTCACTATATCGCTATATTCACTATATCGCTATATTCACTATATCGCTATATTCACTATATCGCTATATTCACTATATCGCTATATTCACTACAACGCTTAAGACGCTTTAGACGCTTTAGAAACTATATTGACTACAACGCAATACATGCTTTATTCAATACAACACTTTAGACGATATATTCACTATATCGCTATATTCACTACAACGCTTTAGACGCTTTAGACGCTTTAGACACTTTACACACTTTATTCACTACAACGCTTCAGACGCTATATTCACTACAACGTTTTAGACGCTTTATTCACTACAACGCTTTAGACGCTATATTCTCTATATCGCTTTAGACGCTTTATTCACTACAACGCTTTAGACGCTATATTCACTATATCGCTTTAGACGCTATACACACTATAACGATATATTCACTTCAACGCTTTAGACGCTTAGTTCATTACAGAGCTTTAGACATTTTATTCACTATAAAGCTTTATACGCTTTATTCACTACAAC
>NW_014025369.1:0-527 GCF_001186125.1 Sphaeroforma arctica JP610
TTTAGATATATATTTTATTTCTATGTATATATACATACATACATACATACATACATATACATATATATACATATACATATATATTCATACACAAACACAGATATATATACATGCACATACACACAACGTCACATAAAAACTACGCAAATACGAATTTATATACATATACACACATGCATACCTACAGATATAAAACACACGCATGCACAAACACAGACACACAAATTTATACACATATAAAATTGTTAATGTATATGTTTACACAAATATATATATATATATACATACATACACAAGCACGCACACACACATATATATATAAATATATATATACATATATACATACACATAAACACACATATATACATACATACACATACACACAAACACACACATAAACGACATAAATAACATGCATACCTGCATACACACAGACGCAGACACAAACACAGACACAGACACACACATATATAAATACATACATATATATATAGAAAGATAGATAGATAGTTAGATTGATAAACACA
>NW_014025368.1:0-527 GCF_001186125.1 Sphaeroforma arctica JP610
ATATATATTAATCTATATATATCCATGTGTATATGTCCGAACCACATTTCAGGTGAATAAAACCCAGCTGCTAATTGCCAGCGAAGAAGAACTAGTGGCCGGAGGTTACCATGGCAACCCGAAAACAATAATCTACGTGCCAACCAGCATGGACGAAGGTGATATGGGAGGGGGACAGCCGCTGCAGCCGGATTTAGATGCACTGCTGAGCAGATTGGGTATGCAATTTGTGCGCAATTCGTACATAAACAGACAGCGGACTATAGGGATACGCTTATGTGTCAAGGGAGGTATGTGTCTGAATAGTGATTTGAGACAATTGACAGGGTATGGTTGTTTGTTTGGTACAGTTATTTAGAGTACTGCTCGTGTGCATCTGAGAATATTGTTCGTATTCATATATATATTTAAATATATATATATATATAAATGTATATATAGCTATATATATATATATATATGTGTGTGTGTGTGTGTGTGTGTGTGTGTGTGTGTGTGTTGTGTATATATGTATATATATGTATATA
>NW_014025367.1:0-527 GCF_001186125.1 Sphaeroforma arctica JP610
ATGTATGTACGTACATTATGTGCACAATGGTATTTTCATAACAGCCCATGCGGCATCAAATCCAAAGTGGATTCGCTACGCTGGTCAGTCTACGCTGTGTGGGTGGTGTGCTGCGGATCCATAATCCGTAGACAGAAATATAAATATAGAGAAATATAACTACAGAGAAATATAACTATAGAGGAACACATGCATGGCACTATCTAGTTGATTCTCCAATAGAGACAAGATAGGGCTAGATCATAACGTCCAGGTGATGATTTGGAAGTTCGGTATCAGGCGCAATTGAAAGTGAGTTCCATCGAATGATAATAGTTTGACTTTTTTGGGGGTGCTTTTTGTTGGCGGGGAATTTAGGGTTTCGATCTATTTGGAGTCTCTTTGGCCGACAAAACAAACCGAAGTGTGACCGCTTCTTCGTCCAGGAATTTGGATATACGCCTGAGGACCTGAACAATCCGGTATGTTTTATAGTATTTACTTAGAAATACACACAAACGCATGCACACATACACGCACACACACAC
>NW_014025366.1:0-527 GCF_001186125.1 Sphaeroforma arctica JP610
GTACATATAGTGTAGAGATGTATGCCGTTGCTGTGTGTACATATAGTGTAGAGATGTAAACCGTTGCTATGTGTACATATAATGTAGAGATGTAATCTGTTGCTGTGTGTACATATAGTGTAGAGGTGTATCCCGTTGCTGTGTGTACATATAGTGTAGAGATGTATCCCGTTGCCGTGTGTACATATAGTGTAGAGGTGTAACCTGTTGCTGTGTGTACATATAGTGTAGAAGTGTAGCCTAATGATATAGGTACATATAATATAGAGATGTAACCCGTTGCTATGTGTACATATAGTGTAGAGGTGTAACCTATTGCTGTGTGTACATATAGTGTAGAGGTGTATCCTGTTGCTGTGTGTACATATAGTGTAGAAGTGTAACCTGTTGCTGTGTGTACATATAATGTTGAGATGTAATCTGTTGCTGTGTGTACATATAGTGTAGAGGTGTAACATGTTGCTGTGTGTACATAACGTGTAGAGGTGTAGCTTGTTGCTGTGTGTAAATACAGTGTAGGGGTGTAT
>NW_014025365.1:0-527 GCF_001186125.1 Sphaeroforma arctica JP610
TTGAATATAAATATTTCTATAAATATATATAGTAAATATACATATACTATATATATATATTGAACTATACTTACTTGGCTTCAACGGGCAGCAGATTCTGAATGCGCAGTGGTGCAAAAAATTCAAAGGTGTGGAACGGGTAATTGGAACTGGCCATGGAGGTGCGATACTTGGCATGCATCATAATGTAGAACGGTCCTAATTCCGGTACCCGAGGACAAGCCAGTGGACACGAATGCACCTCTTTTGATTTAAAAACAAAATATTAATATATATATTTAAATATCGGCATTAGGATTCGTATCCCAATAATGCCTGGAAGTATATTGTTGTTGTCAATGTGAGGTAATTCGCATGTAGCCTAAATTTCCGACACCCGGGAACACTCCAGTGGGACACCAATTGCTCCTGTTACACTTTTATGGATTCCAAAGCGGAACAGGAGCCTTCGAAGGCGTCCATACTTTTACGGTTGCACTGCACCTTATGCAGTCTGTGAGTCTGCTTTGGCGAGTGAAATGATCGTA
>NW_014025364.1:0-527 GCF_001186125.1 Sphaeroforma arctica JP610
ATTTAAATATGTATATATAGTGTGTGTGTGTGTACGCACTCACGCACACGCACGCACACGCCCATACGTCCATACGCACGCACAAACACAGTTTGTATACAACACCTATACCGGCACAAGCAATACCTACCTCCATAATCAGAATAACTTTAGGCCCATCCTGCATGGTGCCAATCATCTTAATGATGTTGGGGTGGTGCAGTAGTTTACATAAACGGATCTCCCGCTTTAGCAACACACTTCTCCGAGCCTTGTTCTTCGAGTTCCATGTGGCTGTGTTGATCACCTTGAGTGCAACCTGTGGGGTGTAGTCGGGTTAAAAGAGTGTATAGTGAGTTACAAGGAGATGTGTATGGGTGGAACTTATCGTACTTTCATGCTAATGTAGTAGAGCCGGTATATTGATAAGATAGCCGTATACATACATACGTATATACTGAAAGTGACTGACTTATGCATACCTACGTATATACTCAAAAAGATTGACATATAAATACTTGAGTATAAACTTGAATAAAACAGCTAAC
>NW_014025363.1:0-527 GCF_001186125.1 Sphaeroforma arctica JP610
TTTATGTTTCTATTTATTATATATATGTATATATATATATGTGTGTGTACGTATGTATGTATCTATATCTATATATGTGATTATATATATATATATATATATATATATGTGTATATATAAATAGACATTCATATTTATATATATGTGTGTGTGTTAAATATGAATATATATATATATATATATATATATTTTATATAATAAAATATATATATATTTATATATATATGTGTGTGTGAGAGTGTATGTGTATGTGTTTTTATATATATGTATATAGGTATGTATATATTTCAATTTATATATATATACATGTGTGTGTGAGGTTTTATAATACTGATTTAGTGTCAAATATATATATATGTAATATATATATATATATATAAATATAAATATATATATGCACATGTATGTATATATATATATATATACATATAGGCATATGTACACATAGCTATATATATTTATATCTATGTATATGTATATGACAGTATATATATATATAAATAGATGTATATATATATATTATATAT
>NW_014025362.1:0-527 GCF_001186125.1 Sphaeroforma arctica JP610
AAGAGAGAATCAGAGAAGCTATTTAGTATTCTAAAAGTACGAGTAAATACTTAGTATTCAGTAAGCAGTATAACGTAATGAGAGAATCAGAGAGGCTATTTAGTATTCTAAATGTACGAGTAAATACATACTATTCAGTAGGCATTATAAAGTTAAGAGAGAATCAGAGAAGCTATTTAGTATTCTAAATATACTAGTAAATACATAGTATTCAGTAGGCATTATAAAGTAATGAGAGAATCAGAGAAGCTATCTAGTATTCTAAATATACAAGTTAATACTTAGTATTCAGTAAGCAGTATAACGTAATGAGAAAGTCAGAGAGGCTATTTAGTATTATAAATATACTAGTAAATACTAAGTGTTCAGTAGGCAGTATAAAGTAAAGAGAGAATCAGGGAAGCTATTTAGTATTCTAAATATACTAGTAAATACTTAGTATTCAGTAGGCATTATAAAGTAAAGAGAAAATCAGATACGCTATTTAGTTTTCTAAATATACTAGTAAATACTTAGTATTCAGTAGG
>NW_014025361.1:0-527 GCF_001186125.1 Sphaeroforma arctica JP610
ATGACTCGGGGGATGAGACAATGGCACAAACACTGTTGGATCAACCCCAAATCAACGTAACGGAGTAATAACTGCGTTTCGTGGATATAGGTCCAGATGATGTGGACCATACACTTCACCATCAGGACGACGAATCGGACACCAGGTTGGATTCACAATTCCTGTGTTTACCCAAAACACCACTCCGACCGGCTTGGCGACATAACTTTGATCTGGGCCATCCATACCAAACACATATTGATATCCAGGAGGAGGGTCAACGAGAGTTGATCCGTCAGAAGGCCAACCGGGCATGGGTGTTTCGAAACACGTATGGAACGTACTTTCCGGATGTAATGAAGACCAAACCGGATGGTACAATCTCACCGAAATATGTTATGTATGCAGCGATAAGAATTTTTGGGCCCGATTTGTTTAGAGATTCTAAATTCTACAATCGGCTAGTGACAATGAAAACTCACGAAGGTAAGCAGGCACGCAAACTTTTCCGTCTGTTTCAAAAGATACTACCGAAGGTATTCGGAACG
>NW_014025360.1:0-526 GCF_001186125.1 Sphaeroforma arctica JP610
CATAATGCGTGGGCTGACCCACCTTGTCAACTTATCGCACAGTTGTTAAATTATGTTAATATTACTAAATCTACCATTACGCTGTGTTGTCCCTTACGTAACTCCGACCCATGGATACGTGATTTAATTAATATGATTCAAGACGAACCTATTTATGTCGACCGTGAAACCGACACGTTCTTGTATCAGGGATCCTATTCTATTAAGAAGACACCTTGGAAACACACTATTGTTTGTCGCATCGGTCCCGCAGGTACCACTAAGTGGAAACCCTCAACCGAATTCTTAGCTAAACTAGAGGAGTCTAAAGAGTTTGAACAAAAGCTCAAGACTCGTACAACACACGCACCCAACAAGATTGCAGTCGAGGTAATGCCGATTGAAACGGCATTAGATCGTAAAAACATGGAACTAGCTAAGGCCATAGATCAAAGACTCAAAACTCTAAGAGAACCTGAAGTTCGCACTCAACTACTTAAAGCGCTGCTTAAAGAACAGCCAGGAGTTGCGAAACAACTGAAGAAGA
>NW_014025359.1:0-526 GCF_001186125.1 Sphaeroforma arctica JP610
TATCTACACCTGTACATGTTGCTTAATCACTTAAGCACTGAAGACCGCGTCGCGGCACTTGCCACTACAAAGAACGGCCGTGTGCCCGGGATAGGGCAGGGCTTGTGTCTGCCAGAAAAGGTGTGTGAAGAATGGCGGAGGATGCAGATGACGTGACAAGTTGCACCCGTCTTAAGTGGATAAGTGAGTTTTACGGACGTGCACAGATCAGATACCAATAGTAAGAGCAGTGTGACACTTACGAAGAGTGAGAGAGCTTAATCACAGACATCACCGAGGGGTATCGCCATTGCAGAAGAAAGTGAGTAGCAGTTCAGAGGGGAAGACATGGCGAAGACGAAATATATCGAGTGACAATGGACCTGTATTCGAATAGATATAACATGAGTAGTATAACTAGTAAATGGAACATAAGAAGTCACGTCTCAATGAACGAATGAAAGTGATATAAATGATATGAATAGTATAACTAGTAAACGCAACATAAGAAGTCACGTCGCAATGAACGAATGAAAGCGATATAACT
>NW_014025357.1:0-526 GCF_001186125.1 Sphaeroforma arctica JP610
TAAGACATATATATATATGTGTATATATATATATGTGTATATATATATATATATATATATACGTGTCAACTCGTATGTGCCTTTTAAACAACCACGCATGCAGGCATACCACCTGTGCTGCTCGTTGCACCCACACCCTCTCACACACACTCTCACATACTCCATGTTCTTGTGCAGGCCTTCCTTGAGTGGGTTTTTGTTGGGTATACTTGCGTAGATATCGCCCACCATCGCTGTGGATGTATTGGTGTAGTTGTGTTAAGTGTGAATCATGCAATGTGTTAGAACCCAAATATATCATAAGGGCTATGAATAGGTGAAGTAGGTGCGATTGCTGGGTGTTGGTATGGTATATGCATAGAGAAGGTACATAGTACAGCACAGATATGATGAAACAGGCTATGCAACTATAAGAGGGTCTAAATCGGTGCATATCCACACAACACACATGTCGCGCCCATTTATATGGGGTGAATATGCTACTCCCGTGCGAGTCCATCATATATATGTGTGTGTGTGTGTGTGT
>NW_014025355.1:0-526 GCF_001186125.1 Sphaeroforma arctica JP610
GTGTGTGTGTGTGTGTGTTTATGTCTGTGTCTGTGTCTGTGTCTGTGTGTGTGTGTGTGTGTATGTATGTATGTATATATGTATATATGTATAAATATAAATATACATAGATAAATAAATATAAATATATAGATATATATATATATGTGTGTGTGTGTTTGTTTGTGTGCGTGTGTTTGTGTGCGTGCGTGTCTGTCTGTGAGTGAGTGAGTGCGTATTTTTATGTGTGTGTGTGAATGCTTGTGCTTATGTGCGTGTGAGAGAGGATATATATATATATATTGTATGTATGTATGTATGTATGTGTATGTATGTATGTATATGTACATGTATGTATGTATATGTGTATGTGTATGGATGTATCTATGCATATATATGTGTGTGTGTGTGTGTGTTTGTGTGTGCTATGTATGTACGTATATCTGTATATCTGTATGAATGTAAAGTATGTATGTGTTTATGTGCATATATATACATATACTTATATATGTCTGTGTCTGTGTCTGTATATTTATATATATATATA
>NW_014025354.1:0-526 GCF_001186125.1 Sphaeroforma arctica JP610
CTATAAGATATATATATGCATAAAACCACACACCTGGGCATTGGGGGCTGGTGGCAGGCGGCGCAAAGATGGGTGGTTCCCCAGCAAAAGTACCTGGCCTGGTTACAGCAGAATCTGCACTTGTAGACGATGTGTGTAGCTCCATGGTCTTCGCACCAGAACTCACTGCCCTTGTGGCAGGCGGGACATCTCACATCTGAGATGTGCACAGCTCTCTGTGGCACAGATGAGTTGTCAGTCATTGAACGATGTCAGAGAGAGAGAAGAGGCAAGTGGGGTGTTCCCGGGTATAGTCCAGATATTGCTTGATTTATGAGGTGATGGAGAGAGAGATGATATGATAAGTGACTACCGTATGTGAAGGCAATTGAAATACGTCCGATCACTTGCACTCGGTGAGGCTCTTGCCCACTTTTTACACCATGACAAATCAGATAATATACATACATATATATATATATATATATATATATATATATATATATATATATATATATATATATATATATATATATATATATATATA
>NW_014025353.1:0-526 GCF_001186125.1 Sphaeroforma arctica JP610
TTTTATCCGTACGACAGCTTGTTAAGAACGGCTGGAAGGCGACGTGCGAGAAGAACGACTGCACATTATTTGATCCGCAGGGTTGTTTGGTGAAAGCAACGGTTAGACAAGGGCTATACATCGTTTCCCTGAGGGATCTGAAGTCACCCGTGAACCGAACACATTCGGGTACAAAGATTGTCAATGAAGATAAGGCCCTTGTGGCATCCGATGATAGTGAAGCAGATATGCTCATGTGGCATCATAGACTTGGCCATGTAAGCTTGGAACTGATGAAAGAGACAATGGTTTGCGCAGGAATGGAGAAAGTTACCAGACGTTGGGGTGAGAAGCTTCCCTTCTGTAGAGCTTGCGTGCAAGGCAAGTTGACACGGGCCAGAATTACTCGCAAGTTGGTCCGGTCGAAGGGTAAACGTAAATTTGTGGTTCTAGAAGTTTCGGGATCGAAGCTGTACGTAGATATCTTCGAGACCTCGAAGACACCGTCACTCACTGGAAAACAATTCGGTCTCCAGGTTCTTGACGA
>NW_014025351.1:0-526 GCF_001186125.1 Sphaeroforma arctica JP610
ACACACACACACACACACACACACACACACACACACACACACACACACACACACACACACACACACACACACACACACACACACACACACACACACACACACACACACATATATATATTTAAAGTACATAATTTTTTTCTATGAATAAAGTGTACTGTTGCCATCCGTTACATATTACTATCCATCTATCACGTGATTTGATCGTACAAGTGTTGATATCAGTTTCTTATTCATCTGTGCACACCGTTATCGACACCCATGCCATGTCATGTCATGTCATGTCATGTCATTCTCGCGTTGGCACTGTATAGTCTTGTAGAGAAGCAGAGGCGCAAATACTTGAGGAGCCCACACCTGAAGATAGTTCATTCTGTCCGGGTCTCTTCGCTTTCATCCCACCGGCGATTGAGATGTCTAAGGAATCACTGGACAACCTGGGCACTATACAGAGTATGTTACGCTAGGGCATGTGACGGGATGGATGCAGACTTCTGTATATGCGTATATATGCATACATACACATAAC
>NW_014025350.1:0-526 GCF_001186125.1 Sphaeroforma arctica JP610
TCTCCGACTCAGAATGGTACTGTGTGTGTGTGTGTGTGTGTGTGTGTGTGTGTATGTGTGTGTGTATGCGTGCATGTGTGTGTGTATACGCACTTAAGTACGTACATACGAATATATGTATTTATATATGTATGTTATGTCTATTTGCATGTGTGTTTGTGTGTGTGTGCGTTTGTATGTGAGCGTATGGATTCATGGATGTATGTATGCATGTATGTACGTATGTATGTATGTATGTATGTATGTATATATGTATTCATGTATGTATATATGTATGTATGTATGTATGTATTTATGAATGACTGTATGTATGTAGATTTGTATGTATGTATGTATGTATGTATGTATGTATGTATATATGCATGTATGTATGTATGTATGTATGTATGTATGTGTGTATGTATGTATGTATATATTCATGTTTGTATGTATGTATGTATGTATGTATGAATGTATGTATGCTTGTATGTATGTATGTATGTATGTATGTATGTATGCATATATGTATACATGTATATATGTAAGT
>NW_014025349.1:0-526 GCF_001186125.1 Sphaeroforma arctica JP610
TCGTGTAAATATCGATATAAATAAACGAAATGAGACGTTTAATAAAGTTATGGTTGCCTCGTGAAAACAGCAATACTCTGAGGGATTGTGAGGCTGAGACATTGCCTATATATAATCCTCTCAGTACTGTTTCCGCCGAAGGGATTTTATTTAATGTTTAGTTGTCGCTCTATTCTGGGGCGAATCCGAGAGACTCATAAAATCCTATCTTTAGAAAAAATAAATAATAAATAAAATTACTCTTGACGTCTTTAGTTATTGTCTTAACCAAAACTTGCCACTATCAGGAAATATCGACTTAGCCTTCATCAGACTGGCACATCTGGTTGGCTGATCGGAGGATCAACTAGGTAACGTTAATAGTCCCTAGAAACCTATATTCGGTTGAGCCATCTCGCTACCGAAGTATTCAGATATTAATAAAATTGGAAAGTAAATAAAGCTCTATTAATAGAACTAGACCAACTCCTTTTAATGGCCTCATCCAAATATCTGATATGATAAATGGAAAAGATAAAGTTAGGGT
>NW_014025347.1:0-526 GCF_001186125.1 Sphaeroforma arctica JP610
ACACACACACACACACACACACACACACACACACATATATATATATATATATATATATATATATATATATATATATATATATATATATATATATATATATATATATATATATATATAACATAGACTATGTCGAATCAAACGATTCTCTATCTACCCATTGGCGGTCACTTATGTACCTATCAGTACTATACATGCAGTTAACGTACTTGACTATGTTTGTTGGACTGTAACAGACGAGTACTTATCTGTTCACTTGTACATGGGTGCATTACAGGATGATAACGTATCACAAGATAGAATCTTTTCGGAATTAAACCGAGTGAGTTCAAAGAAGTCGTCGCTACGAACAGTGCGCCGTATCTCGGACGAGCGCAACCTCAGCAATCTGAATGTGGACACTGAAGACTGCGATGCCATACTCCAGGCTATTGACCAGTCTAGTGGTAGGAATTGAATGGATGTTAATGCATGGTAGTCATACATTCATACACACACACACACACACACACACACACACACACACACA
>NW_014025346.1:0-526 GCF_001186125.1 Sphaeroforma arctica JP610
GATGACCAGCACCTCTTGGCATCGCACAGTACAAACCAGTCCACGCGTATGAGTGTGCGGGACAATTTATTCGACTGTAGGAACATATTCAGGATGTGCTAAGCCGCCTTAAAAATACAAATCAACTACAGACAACCGGTGATACTCACTATCACACAGGGTGGCTGATTAAATACTGGCTGACCACGGGCAAGCCATGAGCATAGGAATCCTCTAGTTATGGTCCACATACTGATAACAAGCAAGTATACATACATCAACTAAATAGTCACAAATATGACATTAACTCGTACTGTATGTATGCCTGTGTCATTAACTCGCATATCGAGTGATCTAGATGTGTTGTTATGGTGATAGATGACATATAGCCCTCATTAGACCCCACACAAAGCAAGCTGCTCTAAAAAACAGTTAACATAGCGATATGCTGGCTGTATATAGAACCCATTGGAGTGTATATATATACACACATACGAGACATTGGTCACTATATATATATATATGTATATACATATATATATTATTT
>NW_014025345.1:0-526 GCF_001186125.1 Sphaeroforma arctica JP610
TAACACACACACACACACACACACACACACACACTACTATATATATATATATATATATAAGTAACTAATACTAATCTTAGCCTTGTCTTGGGTTCTCATTGCAGCGGTGTATCTCGCTGATTTGTTGTATGTCGATCAGACATTCAAGAACAAGAAGTCTACACTCGCCGATAGACAGCGCAAAGCCAACGACAGGAAACGGAGGAAACAGAAACTGGAAGAGAAAAGGGCCGACACACGAAGAGACCTCCAGGTAAGACCACTTGATCAGGAACAAACCCTAAACCCTAAACCCTAAAAAACCCTAATGTTTGGATATAATTGGTTCAAAATAGCCATTTGTTTCTGATTATGTGTGTATACGCTTGTACGTATCTTTGCGCTGTGTGTTGTCTTCAGGCTCTCGCGTACCATACATATCTGTTTTGATAATGCAATTCCTGTGATAAATTCCAGTCTAATTTTTTTTCTGGAAGTTTGTAGCCAAGTACGAGCCTGACACAGCAATATATTGGAATGCAACCTA
>NW_014025344.1:0-526 GCF_001186125.1 Sphaeroforma arctica JP610
TTGGGATTTGTTTTCATTAATTTTAAGTTTACGAATCATATGAGCAGTCCCAACGAAATTAAGCAGGTGCAGTTAGATAGACAGCGTAGGGCCAAATCTTCTTTATTGTCCTTTATTGCATACTTTGTCGAGAAAGAAATCTTTACTCGTTTATACTCGTTTAAATGTCAAGCATATGCGGATACTGGCCTACGAGGTGGAACACGTGAGAAAACGGTGTTGTGAAACGTAATTATTATAGATCGCATATTTGGTTTGCGTAGGGTGCAAGCGTATCACGAGAGATTGAAGCGTGGTACACTGAAGTTTATGTAGAGTTGCAGTCATGAGGGTTTGCTATTGTTTTTGAGTACTCCATGCCGTTCATCCGTGAGTGCAGTATTTTGGGCATCAAACAACTCTGCTTGGACAGCGAACACTGTATTTAGTGATGCAACATGAACGCCAAACTCTTCAACTTTATTTTGCAGTGACATCAGGCATACCCTTTAAGTTTGCAAAGTATATATATGTATATATGTATATG
>NW_014025343.1:0-526 GCF_001186125.1 Sphaeroforma arctica JP610
GAGATGGCATGAGTATTCCTAAGCACGCGACATACGCCTGTAAGAATAATCTTATGCTGAGCTGGCATGGTTAATCCTAAGCACGCGACTTACGCATGTAAGAATAATCTGATGCTGAGCTGGGTAATCCTGAACACGCGACTTACTTACGCCTGTAAGTATATTCTTATGGTGAGCTGGCATGGGTATTCCTAAGCACGCAACTTACGCCTGTGATAATAATCTTATGCTGAGCTGGCATGGTTAATCCTAAGCACGAGACTTACCTACGCCTGTAAGAATAATCTTACGCTGAGCTGGCATGGATAATCCTACGCACGAGACGTACTTACGCCTGTGAGAATAATCTAATGATAAGCTGGCATGGGTAGTCCTAAGCATTTGACTTACGCCTGTAAGAATAATATTATGCTGAGCTGGCATGGGTATTCCTAAGCACGAGACGAACTTACGTCTGTGAGAATAATATTATGCTGAGCTTGCATGGGTAGTCCTAAGCACGAGACTTACATAACGCCTGTTAGAA
>NW_014025342.1:0-526 GCF_001186125.1 Sphaeroforma arctica JP610
AGAATAATCTTATACTGGGCTGGCATGGGTAATCCTAAGCACGAGAATTACGCATGTGAGAATAACTTTATTTTGAGTTGGCATTGGTATTCCTACGCACGGGACTTACGCCTGTAAGAATAATTTTATGATGAGCTGGTAAGGGTAATCCTGAGCACGCGACTTGCTTACGCCTGTAAAAATAATCTTATGCTGAGCTGGCATGGGTATTCCTAAGCACGCGAGATACGCCTGTAAGAATAATCTGATGCTGAGCTGGGTAATCCTGAGCACGCGACTTACGCCTGTAAGAATAATTTTATGCTGAGTTGGCATGTGTAGTCCTAAACACGCGACTTACTTACGCCTGTAAGGATATTCTTATGCTGAGCTGGCATGGGTATTCCTAAGCACGCGACTTTCGACTGTAAGATTAATCTTATGCTGAGCTTGCATGGGTAATCCTAAGCACGAGACTTACTTAACGCCAGTGAGAATAATCTTATGCTGAGCTGTCATGGTTAATCCTAAGCACGAGACATACGTC
>NW_014025341.1:0-526 GCF_001186125.1 Sphaeroforma arctica JP610
TATATATATATATATATATATATATATATATGTTTATGTATATGTATATGTTATGTGTATATGTATATATGTAAATGTATAAATATGCTATATTTATTCATTCTATTTATACTTGTGTTTTTCTTATTTGTCACCGCAACCGCACATGCTAGTAGAGATCAGAACGTATTAGCCCATCTTATCAGTCACACACAATTGTACATACAAATACATATGCATTCAAAACAAACGAGCAGATATACTTATACACATGGTCTCTGCCTACCTACCTTTCTACTTACCTACCTACCTATCTTAGGGGTGACTGTGGGTATGAGCATGACTGAGAAGCAAGGTGGAACAGACGTACGGGCTAACACCACAGTGGCGAAGCATGTGATAGATGACCAATACGCGCTGACTGGACATAAATGGTTCACATCTGCGCCTATGTGCGACGGATTCCTCACGCTGGCTTATGTAGAGGGTAGCAAATGTAGGTATACACACTCATCTATATATAGGTTGATTTATAAATAGATTGTGG
>NW_014025340.1:0-526 GCF_001186125.1 Sphaeroforma arctica JP610
TGTGTGTGTATGTATGTATGTATGTATGTTATATATACATATATATATATATATATATATGTGTGTGTGTCTGTGTTCGTGTAGTTATATATATATATATATATATATATATATGTATGTATGTATATGTATGTATATGTATGCATGCATGTATGTATGTATGTATGTATGCATGTATATTTGTATGTATGTATGTATGCATGCATGTATGTATGTATGTATTTATTTATGTATGTATATATATATATATACATATTTATATATATGAATGTATGCATGTATGCATATATATGTATGCATGTATGTATGTATGTATGTAAGTATGTAAGTATATATGTATGTATGTATGCATGTATATATTTATGAATATATATATGTATGTATGTATATTATATATATATATATATATATATATATATATGTATGTATGTATGTATGTATGTATTATTTTATTTTGTATGTATGTGTGTATGTGTATGTATGATTGTGTGTGTGTAAGTGTGTGTGTGTGTGTGTGTATGTATGT
>NW_014025339.1:0-526 GCF_001186125.1 Sphaeroforma arctica JP610
TCTGACCTTGACGATAGGAAAGCGGATAACATTCGCTATCTAATCGATAACAAGAGAAAGGAGATAGACACCATCTTGGCAGTAGCAGCCCGTAGCACTGAGCATGAGCCTCGTGAACGCTTAGAACCAAGCTTTATAAAGCAGCTAGGTAACGCGCAGGCTGAGGTTGATTTCTCTACTAATGAGAGTACAGTGGAGACACTGAAGGCCTTCGACCAACTTAAGGAGTCTGCCAGCCTTAAGGATAAGCAGATGATGAATACCTTTATTCATTTCTGTGAGTCAGATGAATGGCGTACTATCTTGAAGGCCCATGAGCCCAACTGGAAAGCCCTACCCTGGCACCAGTTGCGTGATAATATACTTAACACCTTTTTAGAAGATGCACGTGACCGTGAACTTCTAGAGTCTCGCAAGTTCTTTGCAAACGATACCACTATTCGAGGTGCTCTAGCTCATATGACACATATGAATACTCGGATGGGTGGTCGTACCTATACTGGCGAATATTTATTAATTTGTCAGA
>NW_014025338.1:0-525 GCF_001186125.1 Sphaeroforma arctica JP610
CAATAGTAAGATGCCAACTCCATTCACTACTGTCGTATTTCTTAGGTAATAGTAGAATCATAGCTTCTTAATAAAATCAACAGCAGAATGTAAATAATAATAGAAAGATGCGAATTACACTCAATACTGTCTTATTTCTTAGGTAGTAGTAGAATCATAGCCTCCTAATAAAATCAACAGCAGAATGTAAATAATAATAAAAAGGTGCCAACTACATTCACTACTGTCTTATTTCTTAGGTAATAGTAGAATCGTAGCCCCTTAATAAAATCAACAGCGGAATGTAAATAACAATAGTAAGATGCCAACTCCATTCACTACTGTCGTATTTCTTAGGTAATAGTAGAATCATAGCCTCCTAATAAAATCAACAGCAGAATGTAAATAATAATAGAAAGATGCCAATTACACTCAATACTGTCTTATTTCTTAGGTAGTAGTAGAATCATAGCCTCCTAATAAAATCAACAGAAGAATGTAAATAATAATAAAAGGATGCCAACTGCATTCACTACTGTCTTATTT
>NW_014025336.1:0-525 GCF_001186125.1 Sphaeroforma arctica JP610
TATATACATATATATATATATATATATATATATATATATATATTACACTTCACAATGTGGAAGCTGTGAGTAAAAAACATCGGCGTCATCGTCCCCGTGCCCATGGTTCTTGAGTTATACTGCTTCATACTCGGTCGAGCTAAATTGGACGGTTCTATACGCTTCTGAACCTTTGTGCATACAATCACGCGTGTGTTCTTATTGGCTGACATTGCTACCGACAACTATTCACACGGTCTCAGAAGACGAAACAGGTATGATCTGTGGAGGTCATAGACAGCTGTGGACAATGATAACCCCGAGCACTACTGCCGTGGCAAACCTCGTCGCCGCTTCTAGTGCCAAAAGCAGACTAGAATCCAGCCATAAAATCTATTTTTAGAACTCTTGGAGCAGCAATGGGACATACATAATCTCAAACACGAGTGTCTGTGGGCGGAAAACCCTATCAGAATCTTAAAATCTAAGCAAGTTCCATATACTCACTTACATACATACATACATACATACATACACACACGCATA
>NW_014025335.1:0-525 GCF_001186125.1 Sphaeroforma arctica JP610
TACATATTACTACTCATTTTATGTAAAAAGGTATCAATTCTTCATGACACGCAGGCATACATTGTATGTCACTCTGTTTTTAACCCTTTCTAATGATAGCCAATTTTAATAGTATTGAAACGATATGCAATTGTCCACCTACAGATATGGGCACGGCTTCACGGGACCAGCTAGTTCGAACACTATCTATAGATGTGGATGCCTTCGATGGTAAACATATTTATTCATTTACTGTAGATGCGAAACCGTCTGATAATTCATGTGTGTGTGATTACACTTTGTATACATACTTGCTCTTAAGTTATTTGAGTGCCTGTCCGATTCGTACCGACCCTTCTAATTTTGAACGGATCCACTTGACTATTCTAAAATGTGTGTGTTCAACTGATGTCTTTCTATAGACGCGAGATTCATACATATGTATCCCCACGTCCCAGTATGCTTGCGTAGTATCTATGCTTATGCGTGATCTTATTTTTGTGCTCAATTGTTTATCTATATATGGCTGCGAGATCGTCTGTAATA
>NW_014025334.1:0-525 GCF_001186125.1 Sphaeroforma arctica JP610
TGTGTGTGTTTCCGGAGGAAATCTTCAATGTTTATCCAGCACAAGACCGATCTCCGATTCATACTTCTCTTGTGATAATGGTAATGGTATATCACATTCATTCATCTTAAGTCTACCTACTCCTTTCTGTTATATCGCTGTTGTGTTGCCGCTTTCCTTTCGTTTGTGTTTGTTTTGGGAAGATGGTGTTTGGCTTTCCTCGTTACTCTCTCTTAGAGATGCGCATTGGTGTTAACAGTTTACAATGGTTTTGCTTTGGTTTTTAGGATGATTCTGCGGGATCAGGTACCGAACAGCGGGACAAGGCACGTGAGGTAAGTCCCCGGCCAAGGATGAGGTAAGTTGCAGTGCTTGAGAGTTATCTATCGAAATGTCAAAGTGTCATGAGTGTGAAGAGTGACAGAATAGTGCTAAAGTGTCAAGCGTTCAGATGTCAACCTTTAATGGACCGAACATCGCGGCCAGTCACCCGCCCAGGAGGAGGTAAATTATGGTGCGAACCTGTCATATAGGTGTCAAACTGCC
>NW_014025333.1:0-525 GCF_001186125.1 Sphaeroforma arctica JP610
GTGTGTGTGTGTGTGCATACGTACGTCTATATGCATATATATACAGCCACCACGTATTCAGTGGCTGCAGAGTACACGGAAGGTATGTACCATATAATGAGACACGGTTTCGTATAGCGTCAGCAGGTTCATAGATTATTCCTTAGAAACAATAAGTAGCATGACTGACTCAGTATCTCAATGCAATGAGCTTTATGCTATAAACATGCTATCAGAACCAGTACACAAACACGCATGTATTTCATGCCTTTCCAGTTCAACGAGCCTGATGCCCTATACATCTGATACGTGATACGTATACACGTTTGCAACGCACGAATAAGCATCATTTGGCAACGAGTTTCTTGTCAAGATTACCTGGTACATGGCCAACGGGAAGGAGAAACATCCACGCAACACCAAAGCAGTCCCACATATCGACACCCTGCAATGGTAAATGAGAGTAGGGTATGTTCAAAGCAGGCCATTGTTATCGTTCGTTCTTGTACAGTGGCTTGGATATACGGTTGGACGCTTACTGAAGTT
>NW_014025332.1:0-525 GCF_001186125.1 Sphaeroforma arctica JP610
AATATATACATCGTGTACGGTATATTTGCACTGTATCTGGGCAATCTTGCAATTGAGAGTGTTGCACACGTGCAGTATAATATCGAGTATACACGGGAAAATAGTATATAAATGTAGAAATTGACTGTTTTATGCTTGTTTACAACAATCGAAGTACTCGAAACCTCACTCATAGAAGTGTAGTTTGCGCATTTCATCCGTATACAACTACGATAGTTCTTAACTGCACTCCAGGCTGAATTTGAATCAAATTTTACGATGGTGCATACAGTCGCACCACGAATGCAAATCACCCCCTCTTTTGACTATATACACAAATTAGTACTCGGTTAGAAATGTCCAGTGGGGGGAACCAAGCCAGTACACGAGCGATGCATCGGTTGGTGACACCTGTATCTACTGTGATGCGTAAGTGCATTTGTTTTAAATTATATACGTATATACATCCAAAATACTTGCATACATCCATACACACACACGCAAACACACACACACACACACACACACACACACACACACACACAC
>NW_014025331.1:0-525 GCF_001186125.1 Sphaeroforma arctica JP610
AAATATATAACTATATAGTTATTGCACAAATGGAGTCTACGACCTCTGCGGAGAAGCAGGTAGTATATGCTTGAAAACTGTATTTCAGTCTTTATCCTAACGATAGCGACAGATTTGGTGTTGTTCGTATATATATATATAGATATACATCCCTATACTTTCATTAAGACCCCATCTCCCTCTGCGCCACTTTGCGTGTATTCTGCAGGCATCAGGAATACAAATAAACAAGACTGAAAGTCCAAAGACAAAGCCAGAGAATAGCACACTTCTCTTCGGGCAGACTTTTACAGACCATATGCTGGAAGCTGATTGGAGTCAGGAGAAGGGATGGGCTACCCCTGTCATTAAACCTTACGGAGACATGGCTATGGACCCTGCTTGCACCGTGTTCCACTACGCAATGTGCTGTTTCGAGGGCATGAAGGCATACAAAGGTGATTGCCTTCATTGTGTCCGATTTGTGATAATTATGCGTATTCAGTATTTGTGCCGATCTTTTTCCTGCAGAGACTATATATATAC
>NW_014025330.1:0-525 GCF_001186125.1 Sphaeroforma arctica JP610
ATTCATACATACATGCATGCATGCATGCACGCATGCATGCACGCATGCATATACATATATATATATATATATATACATATGAGTACATATATATATATAATAAACAAGAGGACGCATTAGAAAGTGCATCTATGAATATATAAATCAATACATGTACAATTGTATTATGCATACATACAAACACACAACCACATTCATACATGTACATACTAATATATATATATATATATATATATATATATATATATATATAGAAGTACACGTATAGCCACACATGCGGATGTCCATACACACGTTTGAAAAACCTGTTTTCCAGCTGCACAGACTGTATTTAATAAATTGACATAAATATAGGCTAAAGCAATCGTTTAAGTATATTGAAGTATCGTTTCGTGCATACAATGGATGGATCAATCTCGTAAACACACGGCACACACACATGATAACTGTTGCGTCAATGTATCACTATATATATATATATATATATATATATATGCATGTGTATGTCGTGATGAGTGAGTGTGT
>NW_014025329.1:0-525 GCF_001186125.1 Sphaeroforma arctica JP610
ATATGCGTGTTACAATATATACTTATACACACATACCTGCATACATATATATATAAATATATACATATATATATATATGATTATATAAACGTATATAATAGTATAGATATACAGATATACAGAAATATACATATGCGCATATACAGACATTCATGAACACATTACGCGTATATATATATATATATATATATAAGTATGTATGTGAATATCCCCGTATGTCGATTCTTGTCAGTAATATTGTATGCATACATACATAATTATATTGCCATATAATGTACATATATATACACATCTAAACATCCCAATATGCCTATTCCCATATGAAATATTATATCTATATACTTTAATAATATCAGTATTATATCAACATACACACAGACACAGACACAGACACACACGTATATATATACATATACATATACATATACATGAACACACCCACACACACACACACACATTTATATACATATATATATATATATATATAACACACACACACACACACAAAATAACTATATACACACA
>NW_014025328.1:0-525 GCF_001186125.1 Sphaeroforma arctica JP610
TATAGGTCCCATTGGAACAACCAAATGGACCCCTTCTGAGACCTTCCTTAATAAGGTCAAAGAAACAGAGATTCCACTTTCTACCCAATTGAACGTTAAGCAGTTCAAAGGCAACACAGCATTTAACATCTGTGGACAAGAAATACAATCTACTAATGACACTACAGTTAAGAAGCGTCAGTCTCTAGCTAGGACTCTGTTTAATAACATAAGGTCCAAGCCCGAGGTCTTTCAAACCATATTTTTAAAGGGATTAATGAAAGACAATCCTGAAGCGTATACACATATAGTGCGACTATTAAATAAGTCAGGTGTATCTAACGCACATGAGCGCGATTGTGACGCTTATGCAAAAACAGGACAGGAGTCTGAAAACACTACAGACTTAGAGACCACGCAAGTGGATTCTCAACACCCTACCTTTATTCTGGAAGAGCAGAATGATAAAAACATTCTTGCTTGGCTGAAGCAACATCATAAGCTGAAGCACCAGAACGTAGTAGAATCACTCAAAGATGCTAAGCG
>NW_014025327.1:0-525 GCF_001186125.1 Sphaeroforma arctica JP610
TATATATAGTAGCAGTAGTATTGTATTTGTGTATATATGGACATTCGTTGCCATTCAATAACACTCACATTGGTCTTATGAACTGGTTCCTACTACCCATGCAGTATATGATATTCCTTCATTTTATCAGCGCATTAGCAAGTTAGTTTTTGACCATTGCTTAGCACTATATGGTAATCTGCATATCCCCTGACAGCTCTTATCTGCCGGTAAAGAAAGTTCCGCGCGAGTGAAAACCGAGTTCGTGATAAAAGACGATGAAATTGTCGAGTCCATGGAGCTACTCGAACTGTTCTGCAACTTACTGTCTGCTCGTTTTGGACTTCTGACGTCTATGCCGTATGTGTTTTTTGTCATCTGATGAAGGTGCGATTTGGGGGTGAAAATTGAGACGATAAATATTCTGTTTACATAATTGTACATAATTGTACACTATAATATGCAGATTGACATCAACCTGTGCCACATCTATGGAAAAGCAGGTGTATTTTTAGTAATTACACTATGCGTATTGCGTATCTAGTG
>NW_014025326.1:0-525 GCF_001186125.1 Sphaeroforma arctica JP610
ACATATGTATATATATACGACTAATGTTCCAGTACTATCTGCCGCCTCTCGTAGTGTATACCTCCTACGCACATCCTATCACTACCTTATCAACACTTTCCCCATGCATTCCACTCAGTGGGCTGCGGGGCGTATGTGATCTTCTGTCAGCCGACTGTCGAGTATGACTACACCGCAGGAGAGAACGGGAACACATACGCCATCTCCAAACCAACAGACGCGGTATGTATGTGGCGACAGTGTACTATACAAACGCATGCGATCGATATAGATGCAGCGTTAGCAGTCTACTATTCAAGTGCATGTGATGGACAGAGGTGCTATGGTTGGTTGGAGTGCACATGAATCGAAAGGCCGTCTTTGCGTTGCCTGTGAGTGTGAGTGTTGCAGTATCGACAGTCACACCTTTGTCCGTGTTCTCCGTTTGTTTTGCATCTCAGTTTGACATCGTAGCTGCATGTCTTGGTACTGATGAGTGTGCCTGCATTCATTCTTTTGTTTACGTAAAGTACGTAGTTGCATCTC
>NW_014025325.1:0-525 GCF_001186125.1 Sphaeroforma arctica JP610
ATACTCAAAAAGACATGCACAATGCCCGACAACACACTCTTGACCCCATTTGTGCATTCATATGTATATGTATATATTCCATTTTCTTATCTGATGAATAAATATTAGGTATAAATCTATCTGTCACTCCAATCCCGTATCTATTTCGTACATTACAGGCAACATCTGATGGTGATGAAATCGTTTCTGGCCACCTGTGACGAGATGATTCGAGATGTCGATGAAGGATTCGAGTGTCTGGATTCTCTAACGTAGGTGGTGATGTTGCATATCAATATACACAGGGAACTACTAACATGTATCATGTTGAGCACGGTTATATATACTCTAATTGTATATATATATATATATATATATATATATATACACGAATATATATATGTATATATATATATATATATTATACATATATATGTATACATAACGTATATTAATATTTATTTTTATAACATTCATACACATACTTCTACACAATATATATATATATATATATATACACGCACACACACACACACATACACACAC
>NW_014025324.1:0-525 GCF_001186125.1 Sphaeroforma arctica JP610
CTGGAGACATACTATTATATGTCGTATAGGTCCCATTGGAACAACCAAATGGACCCCTTCTGAGACCTTCCTTAACAAGGTCAAGAATAAGAGATTCCATTCTCTACCCAATTGAACGTTAGGCAGTTCAAAGGCAACACAGCACTTGAAGTCTGTGCACAAGAAATACAATCTACCAATGACACTGTTAAGAAGCGTCAGTCTCTAGCTAGGACTCTGTTTAATAACATAAAGTCCAAGCCCGAGGACTTTCAACCCCTATTTTTAAAGGGATTAATGAAAGACAATCCTGAAGCGTATACACATATAATGCGACTATTTAATATGTCAGGTGTATCTAATGCACATGAGCGCACTTATGACGCTCATGCAAAAGCAAGACAGGAGTCTGGAAACACCACAGACTTAGAGACCACGCAAGTGGATTCTCAACACCCTACCTTTATTATGGAGGAGCAGAATGATAAAATCATTCTTGCTTGGCTGACGCAAAACCATAAGCTGAAGCACCAGAACGTAGTAGAA
>NW_014025323.1:0-524 GCF_001186125.1 Sphaeroforma arctica JP610
GTGTCTATGTCTGTGTATGTGTCCCTGTTTGTGTATGTGTCCCTGCTTGTGTATGTGTCTGTGTCTGTGTTCTGAACCCCTGTTCGTGTCTGTGTCCGTGTCCGTGTCCGTGACTGTGTTCGGGTTTGTGTTTGGGTTTGTGTCTGTATCCGTGTATGTGTCTGTGTTGTGTCTGTGCGTCTGTGTCTGTGTCTGTGTCTGTGTCTGTGTCCCTGTTGTCTTGTGTCTGTATCTGTATCTATGTCTGTGTCTGTGTCCCTGTTGTGTATGTGTCTGTGTCTGTGTATGTGTCTCTGTCTCTGTCTCTGTCTGTGTCTGTGTCCCTGATTGTCTTTGTGTCTGTGTCTGTATCTGTGTCTATGTCTGTGTATGTGTCTGTGTCTGTCTTTGTGTCTGTGTCCCGGTTTGTCTTTGTGTCTGTGTCCCTGATTGTCTTTGTGTCTGTGTCTGTATCTGTGTCTATGTCTGTGTCTGTGTCCCTGTTTGTGTATGTGTCTGTGTCTGTCTTTGTGTCTGTGTCCCGG
>NW_014025322.1:0-524 GCF_001186125.1 Sphaeroforma arctica JP610
TATACTTGGATCGCGGGAGTTTAACCAAATCGACTATGACTCGGCGCATCGGTTGGTCTTCTGTCATGTTATGTTCTGCGGCGAACATATCAACAGTAAATGGACCCCATCGTGATTGAGCGAGGTTAAACCATTTCTTATTCAGTATCCAATCGGTTGCTAATAACTCCTTGACTGTTTTCTGGTAGTGGGGCACAAGTCGAGAGAGCATGTCAGGAAGATGGTTATGTATTCCTGGTATGTGTGTTATATTAAAAGCGAACTTGGCAATAATGTCATGCCAGCGGCTCACCAACTGCGAATCAGGGTTCATATCTTTTAAGTATGTTAAAGACTTTTGATCACAGGCGACAGTAAAGTAACTTCCATAAAGGTAGTCTTTAAACTGTCTTAGCGCAGTAACTATAGCAAGGAGCTCTTGTTTAACGGTAGGGTAATTCCGTTGACTCTTACTATAACTCTTGCTAAAGAATTGTATGTAGCGCGGTTGACCATTTATCGTTTGGTAAAGCACTCCATCTACC
>NW_014025319.1:0-524 GCF_001186125.1 Sphaeroforma arctica JP610
TAGATAGATAGATAGATAGATAGATAGGTAGATATATATATATATATATTGAAACATGTGTGTGGTCCACGTGTAGTATTGAGTCATGCTTTATGACTCGTGTAGGAGGGGTTGGTTTTGGGGTGAAAGACCAGTGTTATAGGTCTTATGATAAAGGTAGTATGTATACAGCTGATTCTGTATTTGTATCCCAATAGAACAAGAGTATAAACTGTGAAGTAGCGTAGTGTGTAAAGTAGTGAAAAATATAGTGATTGGCGACGAACTACAGAAGAGACCGGATACTCAGGATATGAGATGTTGTATCAGTAGCCAGAGGAGACTGATATGAGGTGACCAGTCCTCAGATATGAGGTGATCAGTCTTCATTATCTTGTAAGCTATTACACTACTTTGATCATATAAAGTATAACGCTATTTCACTTTAAACCGTTCGTGAACTAAATAAGTTACTCACAATTTATATATAAATATATATTAATATGCGTGTGTTTCTGTGTGTACGTAAAAATATATGTATATAT
>NW_014025318.1:0-524 GCF_001186125.1 Sphaeroforma arctica JP610
TGTCTCTGTTCCCACCTGTCTCCAGCGGATACCCTAGCTCCTCTTCTGCATTGATAACTGTCTCACGCGCGCTAAATTCACTCGTTTCCATTCAACGTCGTCTGACACTGTCGACTCTACATTGCTACCTGCTTTTCTTGATCACCTCTATCTACCCATTGTCGTCGCTGTACTCGCCCACACCTATGAAAATCTGCCATATCGACCTTCTCTACGCCAAATTACGTTCTTCTATACCCCTAACTGCGATACTGCATCATGTTCGTGTTGTGCGGACTGACTAGGCTAGTCAAAACATTGTTCAAACGTCTTATGGGCTGCTAATTAGTCAGAGGGAGGCCTTGATTGCCAACGACGGCCTGAAAAGTCGCATTAGAATTGAACTGTCCTCGGAAGACTTTGCTCTTGTCGTAATTTGTAAGCTCCTTTCAGCTATCCGGTTCTGAGGGAGATCAACTCCTGTAATTTGTCAATAAAACGAACTTCTCCGTCCACTATTATCCTTCGAGATAAAATCGAATAAT
>NW_014025317.1:0-524 GCF_001186125.1 Sphaeroforma arctica JP610
CACTGATAGTGGTTAAAGGGGACTTTTACTACTCTCCCCTCAAGCTCAAGCGTCACCAGTGATTGAAGAGCTTCAAAATAAATGACCTCTTAAACTATTGAATATTAAACATATAAAACTAGTTGTGTAAATTAAACAAAACATATATATATAAAACTAGTGAAAATCCTTCTGCTGAGTAAGTTCGTGCCTTGGAAACTGGTCTTTTGAACCATCCCGGCTGTGCTGGTATATTTTCACCCCCCCCCCCCCAAAAGCTAGGGTATCCGCTGGTATGTTTTCACCCCCCCCCATAAGCTAGGGTATCCGCTGGAGTTGTACTCGCATATAAGCTCGAGTTGTGGAATCGTCGTTCGCCTCTACACCGTGGTGAAATCTCACGAGGAGAGACAAACTCCGATCCGGAAGTAGATGATAGACATCTAGTATTCATCAACGTAACGCTGGAATTATTGTTGTTGTGCCGCTTTCTTCTTCTGTCGAGTTTGCTTGGCTTTGTGGTATGCAGCGATATCATTTGGATC
>NW_014025316.1:0-524 GCF_001186125.1 Sphaeroforma arctica JP610
CTACGTCCTCAAACAACTGTATGACTGTTTTTGATTCAGTTTACTTAACTCACGCCTGCTTTGTTTGCCAAGAACCACATTCCTTTAGTGTCTAGCTCAGGACTCGTTGCTTTAACCCAGATTTATATTCCTCCCTCTTAATTAAGCCACTCAACTACACAATATCGGTCCGCAATCCTGGGTAAATCTGTAGCCACCGCTAGCTTTCTATTCTCCTGCAGATCTTCATATGTCGCCCCAGTATTCACTTCAATAACGCTATCGTAAGCGAGGGGCCCCACTATCTGCTTCATGCTCACTTCTCTGGCTACCTCTACCAGTTCATGCTCAGGTACCTCTGTTAGTACAGAACCCTGCCAGATCAAACTCCATCTGTACGCTTGCAAGGTTTTGTACCTCACCAGTATATCAGATTCCATTGGTTCCCACTATCACTACGTCCTCAAACAACTGTATGACTGTTTTTGATTCAGTTTACTTAGCTCACGCTTGCTTTGTTTCGACCAAGAACCACATTCCTTTAG
>NW_014025315.1:0-524 GCF_001186125.1 Sphaeroforma arctica JP610
GTAGGTAATAATAGGTACTAGTAGGTATTAGTAGGTATTATTAGATATTAGTAGGTATTTGTAGGTACTAGTAGGTCTTATTAGGTAATAATAGGTATTAGTAGGTATTAGTAGGTAATAATAGGTATTCGTAGGTATTAGTAGGTATTATTAGGTATTTTAGGTATTTGTAGGTACTAGTAGGTCTTATTAGGTATTAATAGGTATTAGTAGGTATTAGTAGGTATTAGTAGGTAATAATAGGTACTAGTAGGTACTAGTAGGTATAAGTGGGTACTAATAGTTATTAATAGATATTAGTAGGTAACAATATGTATAAGTAGGTATTAGTAGGCAATTGTAGGTTTTAGTAGGTATTAGTAGGTAATAATAGGTACTAGTAGGTACTAGTAGGTAGTAGTAGGAACTAATAGGTAATACTTGATATTAGTAGGTAATAATAGGTATTAGTGGATATTAGTAGGTATTTGTAGGTAATAATAGGTATTAGTAGGTATTTGTAGGTGATAATAGGTATTAGTAAG
>NW_014025314.1:0-524 GCF_001186125.1 Sphaeroforma arctica JP610
TGTGTGTTGTGTGTTGTATATTGTTGTATGTGTGTGTTGTATGATGTTGTGTGTGTGTACCGTGTGTTGTGTGATGTTAAATTTTGTATGTGTGTGTTGCATGATGTTGTGTGTGTTTACCGTGTGTTGTGTGATGTTTATTGTTTTATGTGTGCGTTTTATGATGTTGTGTGTGTGTACTGTGTGTTGTGTGATGTTTACTGGTGTATGTGTGTGTTGTTTGATGTTGTATGTGTGTTGTGTGATGTTTATTGTTTATGTGTGCGTTTATGATGTTGTGTGTGTGTACTGTGTGTTGTGTGATGTTTATTGGTGCATGTGTGTGTTGTTTGATGTTGTATGTTTGTTGTGTGATGATTATTGTTGTGTGTGTTGTATGATGTTGTATGTGTGTACTGTGTGTAGTGTGATGTTTACTGGTGTATGTGTGTGTTGTTTGATGTTATATTTGTGTTGTGTGATGTTTATTGTTGTGTGTGTTGTATGATGTTGTTTGTATGTTGTGTGATGTTTATTGTTGCGTG
>NW_014025313.1:0-524 GCF_001186125.1 Sphaeroforma arctica JP610
CATATACATACATACATACATATATATATATATAAATATATATGGGATATAAATAAAACCACATTACATACCCCTGTATCGCCGCCAACTATCGTCGCAGAAAAGCGTTGTATTTTCAGATGCTGTACGTACAGGAGCAACCTGCACAATTCGTAGATCTCCGAATCGTATTTCATTCCATCCGATTGGCCCTCGTCCCCAGCGGCCAATGAGAACTGTTCTATTTTTAGAAACATATCCAGAATGGACTGCAATATCTGCCGCAGATCTAACGCCAAGCCAAGTGCCCAGACAACTTCACGCACCCACTCAGCAGTCATCAGAACCACCCACGCCTTCACCATCCCCTCACCTCTGGCAGAGAGGTCAGCTGCCATGTGTGTTTGTACAAATGTATGAGTGGGTATATGTGTAGTCACTAGCATACATAGTAGATATATATATATATATATATATATATATATTAATAATATATGTATATATATATATATATACACATACTATATATACTACTATACTACTAC
>NW_014025312.1:0-524 GCF_001186125.1 Sphaeroforma arctica JP610
AATAGTGTGGTTACAACCTCACTAAACGTAATGGCAAGTGGAATGGTAGACACGACTCTGTTAAGTGTGCACCAGGCAAGCCAGATTTTGGACACTATATGAAAGAGTGTGCTACTTGCAAGGGTACTAACGGTTGGCACAAAGAGGATTGCAAGGACTTACCGGACGTCCAAGTTAAGCACTGGCAGTACCATATGTGTGCACTAGAGCAAGATTATGAGAAAATGTTCAATAAAATCCATACCAAAGGAGATGAACGTATATTTTAAACAGTTTTCGTAAATGGAGAAAAAGTTATGGCACTATTTGATCCAGGGGCTGAAGTCTCTGCTATCTCACGCCGAGTAGCCTACGCTACAGATATGGTTGTCCATAACGAAACAACTGATTTAATCTTGGGAAATGGCAAAGTTACTACTTGCGAACAAGCCATTGACTATGCACACATAATGTTGTCAGATAGAAGAGAAGTGAAGACTCACCTAATCGTTACTGACATGTCTCAGAAATACGATTTAATTAAA
>NW_014025311.1:0-524 GCF_001186125.1 Sphaeroforma arctica JP610
TGTGTATATTTAAGTATATATATATATATATATATGTATATCTCAATGGCATACTCCTCGCATTTCTATTTGATAGATTGAGTTGCTGACATAGCAACAACACCTTTTGTTTGACCACCACATCCGTGGGTTATATAGTGTATTCCCTCTCCTATTTATAGACTGAGTTGCATACTAACAAAACAACCAATCTTAGTCTAGTTTTCCGTTTATAAGTTGAGCTGCAACCTTATGTATCAACTAGTTCCTGCGGGTTTTTCTACTACACCTGTAGCTCACATTCACCTATCTAATCTTATTTGTTAGAGTTTCAGACTAGAGATACACAGAGGAGTTAAACAACCAACCCCGGTGAAAAACTCTACTCTAATGGCTCTATCATTCTCCTCATCACTCTATTATAGGTTGAGGTGCTCCGCCTGAATATAAATGGCCAATGCAAGCAGTTTTGTTTTGACCGGGGCCACCCACGCTCAACCGTCTCATCGCTGCAGTTTCAGAAGAGCATCGATACCGGTAGGTCA
>NW_014025310.1:0-524 GCF_001186125.1 Sphaeroforma arctica JP610
TTGCTAAGGACATCTGTTGCATGCATTGGTGGTCGATGTACCTTAACTATTGGATGGATGCATGGCACAGCTGAAGCCTGTGAGCCTATCATGTCATTTTCCCTTGTTTTCTCGACCCAATTTTTGATTGCAAATTCTGATTTCCGCATATAGAGGACGGATTTTTTGTATGATAAGTGTATCCAGTAGCACGTCTCTGAAACCTATTAGCCTTTCAAGCCATTTTCCTTCGTTTTTTTTCGACCCAAATTGGATTTCAAATCCCGATTTCCGCGAATAGAGACCGGCTTTATCGCATGACAGCAAATGCCCATTAAATAGTTTAGCGACTTCCGTGGCGTATTCCTTTGTTATCTCGACCTAATTCTGGATTCATCTTTTTACCTTCTGCGACAAACAGAGGACGAAGATGTCGTATGACAATGTATCCAGCATCATGTTTCTGAAGGTAAGCTCTCTGAGACTACTTGAATGTTTTAACCCGCACAGGATAACTGTACCACTTTTTTTAATATATATATATA
>NW_014025309.1:0-524 GCF_001186125.1 Sphaeroforma arctica JP610
GCATCGCTTGTTCATGGGTTTTTGGGATGGTTTCCTCACTCCCTTCCAGACGACAGCGTGCGTTGTCGGCAATCTTCGCATTGGCTTCCAAATCCTGTGCCAACCGTTGGCGTACATCGACGTGTTCCGTCGTGTTAGGTGCTTGTCGGCGTGGTATGGGTTCGAGGAGCTCATCTAGTTCCGTGGGGTCTGTTGGTGCAAGTGGCGATCGGATACCGCCTATGTTTAGGCCCAAGCCTTTCAACATATCTTGCCCCACTATGAAATCTATACCAGCCGGCAAGTTCATCAATTCCAATGAACTGTCGATAATTCTGGTGCCGTACCCTATAGGTACCACTTCCGTCGTTCCCAGTCGAGGAGTTCGAACCGCCTTGTTAGCTAAATATATAAATGACCCAGGTGGTGCCGGAGTTATTGGTCGGCCAAGGAGGTCTGCGGATGTCTGTGAGATACAACTTCTATTTGCTCCCGTGTCTATCAAGGCTTTGAACGTACGTCCGTTGATTTGTACTTGAATATAT
>NW_014025308.1:0-524 GCF_001186125.1 Sphaeroforma arctica JP610
ACGATCTCGTTTTAGGGTTTAGGGTTTAGATATATTTTTTTTCTATGCTTTCGTGACCATCGAAGTTCGCGCATGCAACGTTGTCAAAATATTCGACTCGAAAAAATCGATCTTCTAACCATGCCAGTCTTTTCGTCTAGCCAATTGATTACCAAAACTTTCTCCAGTAGTTGATATTTGTTGAAAATACGAGTTGAAATCGCATTCTTTCTGTCTCAGTTTTTCCCAAACTGTACCTAGCTCCTCTTCTGCATTGCTAACTGTCTCACGCGCGCTTAATTCACTTGTTTCCATTCTACGTCGTCTGAGACTGTCGACTCTACATTGCTACCTGCTTTTCTTGATCACCTCTATCTACCCATTGTCGTCGCTGTACTCGTCCACACCTATGAAAATCTATCATATCGACCTTCTCTACGCCAAATTACGTTCTTCTATATCCCTAACTGCGATACTGCATCATGTTCGTGTTGTGCGGACTGACTAGGCTAGTCAAAACATTGTTCAAACGTCCTATGGCTGCT
>NW_014025307.1:0-524 GCF_001186125.1 Sphaeroforma arctica JP610
TCAATGTATCGTACGCGAACAGGTTCCATGACAAGTGGGAGCAGTCTTTGGAGCTTCTCGCTCTCGAACAAATCTCCCTGGCCAGTAGATCTCGGGTACATGCCGGGGAAGCTCAACTTAGCAGTCGATATACTTTCGCGCAGCGGCAAGCTTTTCCAATACCATTGGAATGTGACTCCAGAAGCAATCTTATCGATATTCCAAAAGTGGCATATTCGACCGAATGCAGCGGAACGAACATATTTAAACAGCTACTACCTCCAAAAAGCACACGACGGGCAATGTATCGTTCGCGAACTGGTTCCATGACAAGTGGGACCAGTCCTTGTAGCATCTTGCTCCAGAACGAATCTCCCTGGCCAGTAGATCTCGGGTACATGCCGGGGAAGGCTCAACTTAGCAGCCGATATGCTTTCGCGCAGCGGCAAGCTTCTCCAGTACCATTGGACTGTGACTTCATAAGCAATCTTAAAGATATTCCAAAAGTGGCATATTAGACCGAATGCAGCGGAACGAACATATTT
>NW_014025306.1:0-524 GCF_001186125.1 Sphaeroforma arctica JP610
GTATATGCAAGTTCAATGTGATGGGCATTGAGCTTGTTTACTTGTGTTTTCGTGTGTTAGTGTCTGCTTTTGTGTGTGTTTGTGATAGTGTTTACTTGTGAGCAAGGAGCTGTATGTATATGGTATGTCGCGGGGTTATAAGGTTGTGTATGTGTTGTTGGAATAATGCGTATGATCGTTTCTGCACATATCCAATGCACGCTAGCAGTTATAACACCTTGTGGCTTAATCCGTCACGTGTTTGCCTATTTCCTCACCTTACCTATTTCCTCACGTGTTTCTCGTCTCATCACATCATTCGCAACTGCTGACATCCTTCTGTGCCTGGGCGCTCTCGTAACCCAGAGCGGCAATGACGTCAACCGATCACCTGTGGTACAACGTAGGGCCTCCCATTTGGAGATCATAGGCACAGCGATACGAAATAGGAGGCAATCCAACAGGTATGTGTATCTGCACACTATGTGTGCTTGTGCGTGTGTGATTCCTGTAATCAGTTTGTGTCTCAACACACACGCAAACAC
>NW_014025304.1:0-524 GCF_001186125.1 Sphaeroforma arctica JP610
TTATAATGTGAAGGATATCCTGGATATTGATCTTTACACAAGAAATATATATGTCGAAAAGATATACACATACGTATAGTACCGCCTAACTCCAGCGTGAGATTTTGCATCGTGTACCCTAAAGTCTCAGCAGGCATCCTAGCCACTCGAGACATATAGCCTCCGCAAGTAACAGACGAGCACAACAGAGACAAACATATGAGATATCAGTCTTGGAACATGCCGTACGAGGAAATTCTAGACTACGACGGACGAACGAACCATCATCAACACATAAATAACAAACACGCAGATAAACAGTGGTCATTTATACAAATAACATAAGACAGTTGGCGGTGCCAATTGCACTTCAAGCAGATAGAGACGATCATATTTATTTCAAGATGATAGTAGCATACATTTTTATTGCCTATTTCCAATTCATAAATGTAGATACCGTGTGCTTTTCTCAATCGATTGTAAAGGGAAGGGTCTTTACTATCTGAAAGTTCGGACTTTATTAGCGGCCAACATGTTGTCTACGA
>NW_014025303.1:0-524 GCF_001186125.1 Sphaeroforma arctica JP610
AATATACATACATGTATGGCACTTCTAGTAGGTCATATACACATACATCCATTTATATTCGATACATGTAAACTTGCACCCCTTGAATGAGTTTAAAGGGTGATCATTCAATATATGGACGAGGAATAGCTACGTAACTATAAAACTTTAACATGATCATTTGACTTAATCTTCACAGACATGTAAAAGTGACAAAATGAACAATGCCCACACAATAACAGATACCACATCGATAGATTAGTAATATACACGATTGCGACTCTATCCGAAATTTTTGAAATTCACATACCTAGTCGGATGGATGGAAGCATATATATCTGAAGCAGGTAACAGACACGGATGTATAGTTTCCGTATGGAAGTTATCTAGTTGTCTTTGTTCAATAAACACATGCGCCGTTAATACACATCTAAACAAATATATGCACTGCTGGATAGACCTCAGTGACAGTACTACTATTCTCAATAAAACTCGTGAATATACTTATATCAACACATCTATAAACAAAATGCGATTACATATAT
>NW_014025302.1:0-524 GCF_001186125.1 Sphaeroforma arctica JP610
TTACTTACATGCACGCCACGGATACTGACATGCACATCGCGGACACTTACATGCACAACACAGATACTTACATGCACACCACGGTTGCTTACTTGCACACCACGGTTGCTTACATGTACACCACGATTACTTACAAAGCATACAACGGTTACTTGCATGAACACCACGGACACTTACATGCACTACACAGATACTTACATGCACACAACAAATATTTACATGTACACCACGGTTTCTTACTTGCACACCATGGTTGCTTACATGCACACTACGGTTGTTTACATGCACACCACAGTTACTTACATGCACACCACGGTTGCTTACATGCACACCACGGTTGCTTACATGCACACCACGGTTGCTTACATGTACATCACGGTCACCTACATGCACACCACAGTTACATACATGCACATCACGGTTGCTTACATGCACACCACGGTTGCTTACATGCACACCACGGTTGCTTACTTGCACACCATGGTTGCTTACATGCACACCACGGATACTTACATGCACACCAT
>NW_014025301.1:0-523 GCF_001186125.1 Sphaeroforma arctica JP610
CCACAATGTTGGCAACTTTTTCCAGAATACTTTGAGCAAGCGCAACGGATTATGGGTGAGAATAATGTCGATGTCTTTGCTTCGCAACAGGATCACCATTTGCCACGCTACTACACCGACGATGATAGGGGTGGAGCGTTTGCAAATTGTTGGAAAGATATAGACGGATGGATGAACCCACCATGGAGATTAATCCATAGAATGTTGCGCAAGATACGATCAGAGAGGGCCACAGCTACGGTGTGTCTACCGTGGGCGCCCCACGAGCCTTGGTTCCAGTTATTCAAGTCGCTTCTACAAAAGGACCCAGTATTAGTTCCGAGGACAGCCCACTCCTTCCTCCAATACGGAAAGTATGCGAGTGGCAAGACACCATGGGGTCACACAGTCATTGCCAGAGTAGGCCCACGCAATGGTTACAGCCTTCCAGTGACGTTTTCAGCACGATTGGGATATGCCGAACCGTCCTCAGTATCGAAAGTCACCCCATTAGATACGTCTCGGCTAGTATCGATCGCTACCT
>NW_014025299.1:0-523 GCF_001186125.1 Sphaeroforma arctica JP610
CACACACACACTCTATATATATATATATACATATATATATATATATATATATATATATATAAATTTTATAAAATATTTTAAATAAATATGTACCCATTTGGGACACATGTACACGTAAATTGACAACTCAAACTTTCATGTGTGTTCATAGTACCTGGAACACCCTCTAGTAGAGCAGATACATCTGGCTGACTTCGCAAGCTCTCTATACCTGCGCTGCTCATAGGATGGGCATCGAGATTAGTACCCCACCAGTGCTTCAACGAGTGTGTGTAGTCCACATCCGCCAATAGTTGATCAATTCCCGTCTGTTGGAGAGGGAGTGTACAATAGGATGTGTGTGTGAGCGAGAGTTTATGTGTTTCAGTGTGTGCGAGAGAGTTTGTTTATGTGTTTCAGTATATATATATATATATATATATATATATATATGTATATATATATATATATATATATATATATAGTATATATATATATATATATATATATGTGTGTGTGTGTGTGTGTGTTGTTGTGTGTGTGT
>NW_014025297.1:0-523 GCF_001186125.1 Sphaeroforma arctica JP610
TATGCACACTTAAATCAATTCAGTTCAAAACAATTGCGTTAGTTTATCTATGTAGGAAACAAAGCGATATAAATGGCTGTCTCATATATGTCGAAGCGTGCGGGTCTTTAGAACATCAAATGATCCTAGCCAATATCTATTCATGAACACTCACACAATTATGCACGAACGGGTATGTACATGCACGTAAATACACACAATAGTAACTGCAAGTTTACACAAAGGTATTTATGATTCAGGATAAACGGAACCGAACGATACTAATACATTCAATAGACAAACTTACTCGCAAGCGACGGAAGAGACTGTCTGAGCAACCACTATCGCGTCGCAGAGGTGGCGCTGTGTCTAGTCCATCGAATCTGTAGTTCTGATCCATGCTGTGGTAGGTGTGTAGGGGTTGCATCGGTCAACATTTAAAAAAGGATGCATATATAAAAGTTGCTTATACAATGGTGAGCTTACGAAAAAGAACATATATATATATATATATATATGTATATGTATATGTATATGTATATTC
>NW_014025296.1:0-523 GCF_001186125.1 Sphaeroforma arctica JP610
TTGTATGACTATGACCGTATGCCCTATGTATAACTATGACCCTATGTCCTATATATGACTATGACAATATGTCCTATGTATGACTATATGTCCTATTTTGTCCTACGTATGACTATGACCGTTTGTCCTATGTATGACTATGACAATATATCCTATGTATGACTACGACTATATATCCTATGTATGACTATGAACGATTGTCCTGTGTATGACTATAACTATAAGTCCTTTGTATGATTATGACCGTATGTCCTATGTATGACTATGACTATATGTCCTATGTATAACTATGCCTGATGTCCTATGTATGACTATGGCTACATGTCATATGTATGCCTATGACAGTATGTCCTATGTAGGACTATGACTATATGTCCTATGTATGACTATGACCGTATGTCCTTTGTATGACTATGACCGTATGCCCTATGTATGACTATGACTATATGTCCTTTGTATGACTATGACCGTATCTCTTTCGTATGACTATGACCGTATGTCCTATGTATGACTATGACTATAT
>NW_014025295.1:0-523 GCF_001186125.1 Sphaeroforma arctica JP610
GTTTATATTTATTAAGCGGTTACCTACTTACAATAATTGAGATTAGTTACCACGGAATACACAATGATGTTTTATATTTTATTTAGTGGTTACCTACATACAATCATTGAGATTAGTTACCACGTTATACACGTTGATGTTTTATATTTTATTAAGCGGTTACCTACTTACAATCATTGATATTAGTTGCCACGTGATACAAGTTGATGTTTTATATTTTATTAAGTGGTTACCTACTTATAGTCATTGAGATTAGTTGCCACGGGATACACGTTGATGATCTATATTTTATTAAGTGTTTGCCTACTTACAATCATTGAGATTAGTTACCACGTGATACACGTTGATGTTTTATATTTTATTAAGTGGTTGCCTACTTACAATTATTGAGATTAGTTACCACGTGATACACGTTGATGTTTTATATTTTATTAAGTGGTTACCTACTTATAATCATTGATATTTGTTGCCACGGTATACACGTTGATGTTTTATATTTTATTTAGTGGTTACCTACTTACAA
>NW_014025294.1:0-523 GCF_001186125.1 Sphaeroforma arctica JP610
CACGATCATCGTTGATACCGTTCATTGCATGATCAACAAAGTAACATATATTCTAAAGATTTCAAATGCCAATTGACATACACCGTTCAGTGCAATTGTGCAACGGTACGATTTGTACCGCGCGTGAGAATGGTAAAATGCTGTGAAATATTATTTGTATCTTCAAATCTGCTTTATTTTGCTAGTCTGTAAACCCTTTCTGGTTTCCTGGGCTGAACGTATAATGAATGTAGTAAAGTACGATATGTATTCCACGCGAGACTTCCTGATTTTCAGGGCTAAACGTATACTCGATCTTGTGATCTAGTACTATTAAATTGATTTCATATTAGGTACTACACAATGACGTAGTAAAGTTACAACATGTTTCAAAGAGCATCTATACTTATGCAGGATTAGCGGTCAATTATCTTCAGATGTACACAGCGGTGGGACCGAGTCTTGATTTCGAATATGTCATATACTATACATCCATAGCATAGACAGAATCGTCGATATCAAAGCCATCCTGTATATTAAACGC
>NW_014025293.1:0-523 GCF_001186125.1 Sphaeroforma arctica JP610
ATCTCTGCCCTGTCTGCCCCGGTAGCCACAAAATCACTACCAGCCACTGTACCTGCATCCAACAACTGATTCGACGCATCCTGGTAGGCCCGAAACTGCCGCCCATTGGCCCTGACCTCCTTCAGCAACTACAAGAGTGCCACGACTTCCACGGTATCTGGACCCTCCACGAACACCTTGGATCTTTTCTCCAGCATGTTGAAGAACCACCGTATCCTCACCCGTCCCTGACACATCAACAGATGTTCTCCATACCCCGGCTAACCACGCCGTTGAAGTACTACTTCCAAATATCGGTTCAAACCAAATAATCGCGCTTGTTGGTTCCGACTATGATACTTCCGATCCAGGCCAGCCAACAAATACAGAATACATCCGTGGTCTGGTGCGGGATTGGCGTACCCCCATCCTCGCTTCTCGACCGGATTATGACGGATAACCTGGTCCTTCTCGGTATTTTGTACTCTGCACTAACCCATTCCGGGGCACTACAGGTCGCAGACCCGATCCGTACCACAGAGGT
>NW_014025292.1:0-523 GCF_001186125.1 Sphaeroforma arctica JP610
GCACACTTAACAGGGTCGTGTCTACCATTCCACTTGCCATTACGTTTAGTGAGGTTGTAACCACACTTCTTGCAAGGCGCTCTCACCTTCTTTTCACCTTTCGGTTCGGTAGAAGTAGAGCCAGTACCCCCTCCAGTAGTAGTGCGAGGTTTCTTAGTACTACGCGCAGTGTTAGTCTCTACTGCGTTACGCTTAGTTGACTGGGTGTAGCTCGTGGTACTAAGTACTCTAGTAGAGGGATTGGTATGCTTGTGAACTATCTTCTCAAAGACATACCAAGGCATAGATCGCAAACCACCATAGGCGATGATGTCATCATTGACTTTCTTAAAGAGGTTAGCTCCCAGAGTCTCCATCATCTGACAAATTAATAAATATTCGCCAGTATAGGTACGACCACCCATCCGAGTATTCATATGTGTCATATGAGCTAGAGCACCTCGAATAGTGGTATCGTTTGCAAAGAACATGCGAGACTCTAGAAGTTCACGGTCACGTGCATCTTCAAAAAAGGTGTTAAGTA
>NW_014025290.1:0-523 GCF_001186125.1 Sphaeroforma arctica JP610
AATTTTAGCATTACTATATGCGGCTATATCCTATTCTGTATAGTTTTAGCATTACTATAAGCGGGTATATTCTATTCTGTATAGTTTTATCATTACTATATGCGGCTATATCCTAATTCTGTATAGTTTCAGCATTAATATATGCGGGTATGTCCTATTCTGCATAGTTTTAGCAATACTATATGCAGGTCTATCCTATTCTATATAGTTTTAGCAGAACTATATGCAGGTATATCCTATTCTGTATAGTTTTAGCATTACTACATGCGGCTATATCCTATTCTGTATAGGTTTCGCATTATTACATGCGGCTATATCTTATTCTGTATAGTTTTAACATTGCTATATGCGGCTATATTCTATTCTGTACAGTTTTAGCATAACTATATGCGGGTATATCCTATTCTGTATAGTTTCAGCATTGCTATATGCGGCTATATCCTATTCTGTATAGTTTCAGCATTGCTATATGCGGCTATATCCTATTCTGTATAGTTTTAGCATTGCTATATGCGGCTATATC
>NW_014025289.1:0-523 GCF_001186125.1 Sphaeroforma arctica JP610
CCTGAATAAGATTTTGAGTCCTTTCAATGGTTACCAAAACTAAAAGAAGAGTGATATAAGTAATAATTTTTACCAAGGAAGATAGCGTTCTTAGGTAGGAATGGGGGATTATGCTATGACATCCTCATCAGTGAAGTCTTCTTGTTAGTGGACATTTCGTGGTGATGGTGGCCATGTCTATTACTCCTAAGATTCTAGGCACATGTATAATTCACAATACCAGTCACCCGTAATTTTAAGCTATCTTAACTCTAAAAGAGTGGAAGGAGGGGGTGGCCAGGCTACTGAATTAAATGGATACTCACAGCTACTTAAAACATTTACCTAGGCACATACAGGAAGATTAAGTACTAGTTTATAAAATACAAGCTGGCACAGTACACTGTTAGACAGACTTATAAAATTGACTTTGTGTAAAGGTAACTTACTGATAAATATAAGTTGGATGATCTTGGGGCAGCTACACTGTTTAGATCTTTACGTCAACCCTCTAAGGGTCTAACGCATAAACTACTTTCACGCA
>NW_014025288.1:0-523 GCF_001186125.1 Sphaeroforma arctica JP610
AATTTGTATATACATACATACATACATACACACAAACAGACACACAAATATATATATATATATATATGTAATTTATATATATATATATATATATACTTGTATATATATAAAATATATATATATATACATATATAGATACATGTATATATATTTATATATACATATACATACATACATACATATATATATATATATATATATATATACATATATGCATACATACATACATACATATTTATATATATATATATATATATATACATTCATAGATACATACACACACACACACATACATACTAACATACATACATACACACACACATACACATATTTATACACACACACACACATATATATATATATGTATCTATGTATGTAGGTATGTAAGTATGTATATTATATATATATATATATATATGTATATATATATGTATATATACATATAATATATATCTAAATATATATATATATATATATATATATGTACATACGTATATACATACATAAATACATCTATATATAT
>NW_014025287.1:0-523 GCF_001186125.1 Sphaeroforma arctica JP610
ATTTGTAATCATCACAGAATGGGCTGCTATATACTTAAAGCATCAAACTGCACAGTGATTTGGTTTAGCGTGTGTAACCGTTGCTATGCGGCATGTTCTGTTTCTTCATACTCAGATAATCGTTTCAATCACGTTCTGTACTCTACAGTCTGGAATACAATGTAGACTCAGAGACGACCAGGGAGATGATCTTCAGCCGCGCCGAAGGTATCACACCATCTCACAGTATAGCCTTGTTAGTCGGTAGTTGTGCCATAATAGTGACGATTCGCCTTTATATGTTGACATTGTCATAGCGGTTTAAGTATTCTGGTTCAGTATGGCGCATGGACGTCGAGGTGGCAATACTTTACGTTTTATTATCACAATCAGTCGTGCAGGTGTTGTGGGCATTTACGCCTCTTTATGCGTTGACTTTATGTACAAATGCAACTCAGTGTCTAGCGAGGTTTTGTACGGCACAGATGGTTATGTCAGTGTCCGTGTCCGTGTCAGTTATACTGTTTATAGAACAACTATATAT
>NW_014025286.1:0-523 GCF_001186125.1 Sphaeroforma arctica JP610
ATGTGTGTGTGTAATAATGTACAGACGCACAAACACACACACACACAAACACTAATATATATATATTATATGTCATATATATATATATATATATATAGAATATGTGTGTATGTATATAAGTATACACATATTATATATATATATATATATATGTGTGTGTGTGTGTGTATATATACCTATATGTGTATGTGTATATATACCTATATTTATATATATATATATAATATAATATATATATTATATATTTATATATATTGGTTTGTACATAAATAGATACATATATATGTATATATGTATATATTTATGTACAAACCAATGTATATATATATATATAATATATAGTATATATATATGTATACATATATATATATAATATATATATATATATAGTATATATATATATATATATATATATATATATATATATATATATATATATATATATATATATATATATATATCTATATATATATATATCTTTATATATATATATATATATATTCATATATATACGAATGTATAT
>NW_014025285.1:0-523 GCF_001186125.1 Sphaeroforma arctica JP610
CATACACACTCATATATATATATATATATATATATACATTTCTCTCCATAACATCCACTGACTTACAGCTTCGGAGTATTCGCCGTACTCTGCCATGCCGCCGTAGATGAACAGTCGGCTGTCGCCGTCCGTTGTCATGCCATACGCTGCACAGCCCTTGGGATATGATCCAGAGGTCACAGGCTTACGCCATGCAGACTCCACTGTGTGGTATAACGAGCGCATATGTCTTGATACTTCAGATATGGTTTGAGGTATAGGTCATCCGATTGTATGCGCCCTAGGGAGAAGGCGGTTAATGGTTGGGTATATACAATACACTGTTGTTATAGCTAGCGAACAATCTGCTACATACTGCTATGGACTCTATATACAAATATCAGTGTGTTAACCAGTGGTTACAATCCAGCACGGTTGTTGATGGGCGAAAACGCTAGTGCAAAGCTCATAGGAAGACCATGTGCCGTGAGAAGCTAAAACCCTAAACTATAACCCTTGTTATCTCTGACAGATGAGTTGATTA
>NW_014025283.1:0-522 GCF_001186125.1 Sphaeroforma arctica JP610
TTTCCACATACCTTAATACACACGTCAGACGCACGCTGCATACACAAACACACTTCAAATGGACACTGGACCTATAGACGTAAGTGTCTACCGACGACAGCTACTGTTGGAATTGCCCCGGTGCGCACATACACAAAACCACACGCACACACGCCACATTACACACTTCGAGTCAGTTACACAAGTGTCCACCTAAAACCTAGACCTTAAACCCTGAATGCTAAATCCACAGCTGCGGAAGAAGTAGGGCTGTTGGATGCTGTGACATATGTGACGGGCGTGAGCGGCGGCGCTTGGGCGTTGGGCCAAATATACGGACCACACAATGGAAATCTCAACACAGCCACTACTACTCTGCGGCAGATGGTATTACCTGATTATATGTCTGCGTATTGAATGTATCAGTAGACGTATGCTACATATATATATGTATATGGTGTATATCAATACACAGACGTACACACACACACACACACACACACACACACATATATATATATATTTATATATAGATACACACAC
>NW_014025282.1:0-522 GCF_001186125.1 Sphaeroforma arctica JP610
CTCTATATATCTATACATACATATACGGATATATATATAATATATATATATATTTATATATATATTCATATATATATACGTATATATATATATATATGTATATATATATATACATGTATATATATATATGTAATGCAGGCTGTGCTATGTTTTGGCTTTCATGAATGTGATAGATCCCCATATATACTGTGACACATACAGGACGTAGTCCTTGTGGTCTGCATTAATTTCATCCGTATGATACTAATATCTGTTAGCCCAGTCACCCACGTAGAGTTAGTTGTATCACACTAGAATTGCACTGTGTCGCACTAAATGAATATACTTTATTATTCATTTCACTTATATAATTACAGAATCGATTGTATCACACTGAAGGCCCACTAAATTGGCACAAAAAGTCCAATCCCACTTAGTCGATGGGCGAATCCAATCCTGCTAAGAGGATGGAATTAATTCAATCCTGTTAACGGCACAAACTGCTGCTAATCGCACCACTCTCCATCACACGCGCCACAGCAC
>NW_014025281.1:0-522 GCF_001186125.1 Sphaeroforma arctica JP610
TATATATGTGTGTGTGTGTGTGTGTGTATATGTATATGTATATATATATATATATATGTATATATATATATATATATCGTACATACAGCCATCCAGACATACCTACATACACACAAACATCTGCGCACACAAGTACTTACGCTACATAAACACACGCATGTGCGCACACAAGTACATACACTACATTCACACACATGTGCACACACATGTGCATACGCCACACCTCGTGTATCTCGTCACGTGTCATCTTCTTCAGCACCACCACTTGTGTGCCTTTTGTGTTGTACTATGCGGAAGTAGTCGGGATAGGCCAACTCAGCATTCTTCAGAACAGGTCTCGAACAGATGATCACCGCCAGTGCCTATTAATAAGCAGATTAACATGCTATTAATATACGTATATATCAATAGTTTAACAAACGTATTTATTAATAGCAGATTAACATGCTATTGATATACGTATATATTAATAGTATATTAACATGCTATTGACATATGTATATATTAATAGCAGATTAACAT
>NW_014025280.1:0-522 GCF_001186125.1 Sphaeroforma arctica JP610
TTGAACTGTAACTACAACACCACACCCCTTGCACTTAAACTATAACTACAACACCATGCACCTAAACAATAACTACAACACCACACACCTTGCACTTAAACTATAACTACAACACCACACACTTTGCACTTAAACTATAACTACAGCACCACACCTCTTGCGCTTAAACTATAACTACAACACCACCCACATTGCACCTAAACAATAACTACAACACCACACACCTTGCACCTAAACTATGACTACAACACCACACCCGTTGTACCTAAACTATAACTACAACTACCACACCCCTTGCACTTAAACTATAACTACAACACACACACCTTGCACCTAAACTATAACTACAACACCACACCACACCCCTTGCACCTAAACTATAACTACAACACCATGCACCAAAACTATAACTAAAACACCACACACTTTGCACTTAAACTATAACTACAACAATACATACCTTGCACCTAAACTATAACTACAACACCATGCACCAAAACTATTACTAAAACACCACACACT
>NW_014025279.1:0-522 GCF_001186125.1 Sphaeroforma arctica JP610
AGGTAAAGTGGCTGGTAGTGAACCTGTGGCTACCGGGGCAGACAGGGTAGAAACAGCCGTCGGTGCGGTAGTCGAGCAATGTGAACATGTACGTATTCGTTACAATCATAGCACAGAGCCGGATTGGTGTAGACTCGAAGCAGCGATTGAAGCTGTCGTGTCTGACTGTGTCTCGGTTTGAGGTTGGCGGTTTACCCATAACCAGTTGGTAGTAGTATTGGCGCCGGGCCATTGCCGCAATCTCTTTGTTGGACCAACGTTTTGTTGAGTTCTTCCTGATGTCGTCACAGCGTTGGCGGAGGGCTACATGGTTGGGTGTACGCCCGCCCGTGGTTTTGTGTACAGTTTTTAGGTGAGCATAGATACTGTACGGGAAGCGCAGTGATGGTTTATCGTGGGCCCAGGCGGGTTGCGTCAGAGGGGTAAGTGGATTTGTGCTTGCCATTGAGTATTCCCAGGCAACCTCCGAGGTAGTCCGCGAATGGTCGCGCGGGGAGCAGGCCGCAAAAGTGAAGTAAGTTT
>NW_014025278.1:0-522 GCF_001186125.1 Sphaeroforma arctica JP610
ATAATGATTTGCACATGTGTTGTGATTTCGTAGCGATATTTGTTTTGTATATTTCCAGTTGCACCATATTGGGTTTTGAATCTCTGCTCACATCACATAACGTGCATGTTTCAATCGTCTCACCTCGCTTCTAAAGATACCAATTCACTCTCTCCATCACAGTTTACGAATGAGGAGTATCAGAATGAGCGTCTTTGGGGGTCATACAGACCACAGGTGTACTTTGGACTCCGACCGAAATTGCCGACGTCTGTGGTCACTGGTCTAATGTGGTACTCACACTTCAAACAAGTACGTTGCCAGACCCTGATAGCTCTAGCTATGAAGCGTTTAATAGGTTATTAGGCATTGTATATCGCTTTTGCCTTAAACAGAGTAGCGGTATTGATGTGGTTGTGTATGTAGCCGATCTCGTCCAACTACAACAAACGGCTGTAGTTGGTTATACACTCGTGTACTATAAATCGTGTATGACATTGGACCTAGTGGCACGCTTGAATATGATTGTGCTGTGAGTACGCT
>NW_014025277.1:0-522 GCF_001186125.1 Sphaeroforma arctica JP610
CTCGTTAAAGAAGTCTTAAAGCGACTTAATCATGCTAAACTTAAGATTAACGAAGATAAGTGTTCGTTTGCTAAAGATACTATACACTTACTTGGCTACAAAGTATCTGCAGCAGGGGTAGAAATTGATCCTGGCAAGAAACAGTTTCTGTTGGATTTATCAACACCAATTACTGGAAGAGATGTGAACTCTGTGTGTGGGTTTGTTAACTTCTTCTCGGATTCGGTACCGCATCTTTCTCATTACTTAAAGCCTTTCAGTCACCTACGGCTGCACAAAGGACCTTTGAGAAAGCTTTGGACTAAATAATGTGATGATGCATTTAAACTAGTCAAAAGTAAAGTAATGGACGCACCCATCATGCAGTACCCTGTGGATGGTGTCCCATTCCAAGTAGCAACCGACGCTTCAGATCGAGCGGTAGGTGGAGTGCTTTACCAAACGATAATTAGTAAACCGCGCTACATACAATTCTTTAGCAAGAGTTATAATAAGAGTCAACGGAATTACCCTACCGTTAAA
>NW_014025276.1:0-522 GCF_001186125.1 Sphaeroforma arctica JP610
AACTTGGCAATAGTGTCATGCCAGCGGCTCACCAACTGTGAATCAGGGTTCATATCTTTTAAGTATGTTAAATACTTTTGATCACAGACGACAGTAAAGTAACTTCCATAAAGGTAGGCTTTAAACTGTCTTAGCGCAGTAACTATAGCAAGGAGCTCTTGTTTGACGGTAGGGTAATTCCGTTGACTCTTATTATAACTCTTGCTAAAGAATTGTATGTAGCGCGGTTTACCATTTATCGTTTGGTAAAGCACTCCATCTACCGCTCGATCTGAAGCGTCGGTTGCTACTTGTAATGGGACACCAACCACAGGGTACTGCATGATGGGTGCATCCATTACTTTACTTTTGACTAGTTTAAATGCATCATCACATTCTTTAGTCGAAAGCTTTCCCAAAGGTCCTTTGTGCAGCCGTAGGTGACTGAAAGGCTTTAAGTAATGAGAAAGATGCGGTACCGAATCCGAGAAGAAGTTAACAAACCCACACACAGAGTTCACATCTCTTCCAGTAATTGCTGTT
>NW_014025275.1:0-522 GCF_001186125.1 Sphaeroforma arctica JP610
TATATATCATACCCATTTACGTATGGTATATGGTGATTCGTGCTCATCTAAGTATTTCATATTTGGTCAAATTCAATAGGTCTGTTTTGAATTTCGTGGACAAAATCACGCCCGTGATCAAAGACCCCAAGTATCAGATCCGTATCGATGCCGTGTCAGCGTTGGAGGCCTTTATGATTGGTATGTGGGGACTCAATTCGGTTTATGTGTTACAAAATTTGATTTCAAAATTGAGTATGAGGCACATTTTGGTCTGTAGTTGTGTTTCATTTTAGATGGCAGGCTCGAAATAGAAACCTGAATTAGGAATAAGAGATCTAGAGTAAATGGCTTAGTCATGCGACTACTGTTTTGCTCTGCTTAATATGTTCAATGAGCCTAAACTATTAGATACCGATCGCAATTTATATTTGAACTGGTATATATATATATATGTATATGTATAATGTATCTATATATAAATGCATATATATATATATATATATATATGTATATGTATAATCTATCTATATATAAATGCAT
>NW_014025273.1:0-522 GCF_001186125.1 Sphaeroforma arctica JP610
TATATAATATATAAGTATATAAATATATAAGTATATATATATATATGTCTGTAAGCGTGCCGGTTACTACGAATACGCAAGCCTGCCCAATTACGACCTGTTTAGATACTAATATTTACCCTCGTATGCGATTGTGGGAGATTCTTACCTACTCACTTGTCATTCATATTCTTGTATCGCAATGTACGTTTAAATTACGTGTGTTACATAAGTTATGTGTAGGTGTATAGTGTTACATACACATACAGTATTAAAGTTTATCCTGCTCCAATCCCATTTCAGCTATCATCCTCTGGCAATACCGAATCCTCATACAGCGGTTTTTTACCGTCGTTTTAAACTTCGTTTTTTTTGCAGAAGATGACACTGAATCCGCTTCTGTCGGTGATATCAAAATGGAATTCCTCTCCAAGACCGATGTTGCGGCTATCGAAGCAAAGAAACAGCGCAGTACCTCAGGTATTCAGATATGCACGCGAACAAAGTTACGCACTATATATATATATATATATATGTATATAT
>NW_014025272.1:0-522 GCF_001186125.1 Sphaeroforma arctica JP610
GTGCGTGCGTGGTTTTGTAGGGTGTGTGTGTAAGTGCGTGTGTGGTTGTTGTAGTGTGTTTGTGTAAGTGCGTGCGTGGTTGTTGTAATGTGTGTGTGTAAGTGCGTGCATGATTGTTGTAGTGTGTGTGTGTAGTATGTACGATGGGTTCGTGTTGTCTGAGGCTTAAGCTGTGGGATGGAGAGGGTGATTTAAGAGGCATTGTGTATTTCGTCCCTAAATGAGCTGCACTTTTGGATGAGCATCGTCGCGTTTAGTTTATGATCAACCGAATGCGACTAGTCATGTGATTCGGTTGCCCTCTCAATAGAGCACTAACAATCATATCACTTGGAGTACTAACAATCATATCAGTACCAACAAAGTACTAACAATCATATCACATGTTAACAGAGTACTAACAATCATATCATTACCAACAAAGTACTATCATATCACATGATGACAGAGTACAAACAATCATATCATTACCAACAAAGTACTAACAATCATATCACATGATAACAGAGTACTAACAATCAT
>NW_014025271.1:0-522 GCF_001186125.1 Sphaeroforma arctica JP610
GTACCAGTTTAAAGGTGTACCTGAAGGCTTACACATGTTACCTTATTTCTTCCAACAAGTTATGATGTAACTATTTGCGGACCTGTCGTATAACGTATCAGTCTATTTAGATGATATAGTTATCTTTACAAAGACAGCACATGAACATGCTAAACTCGTTAAAGAAGTCTTAAAGCGACTTAATCATGCTAAACTTAAGATTAACGAAGATAAGTGTTCTTTTGCTAAAGATACTATACCCTTACTTGGCTACAAAGTATCTACAGCAGGGGTAGAAATTGATCCTGGCAAGAAACAGTTTCTGTTGGATTTATCAACACCAATTACTGGAAGAGATGTGAACTCTGTGTGTGGGTTTGTTAACTTCTTCTCGGATTCGGTACCGCATCTTTCTCATTACTTAAAGCCTTTCAGTCACCTACGGCTGCACAAAGGACCTTTGGGAAAGCTTTGGACTAAAAAATGTGATGATGCATTTAAACTAGTCAAAAGTAAAGTAATGGACGCACCCATCATGCAGTA
>NW_014025268.1:0-521 GCF_001186125.1 Sphaeroforma arctica JP610
GTATGTATGTATATAAGTACATATAGAATCATGCATATACACAAGAGCCCATACACGAAAACAAGCATACACATCCACACACGCAGGCACAAATATACGTGAGATGACACCAGTGACATGTAAACCCTAAAACCCTAAAACCTCTTGAACAATGTCCCATGCACGTGGCTGCTAAGGTGGCATTTTGACATACCTTGATTTGCTGGCAGCCGATAAGACAACACAGTTAATGGCGCGCTGGAGGCATCGGCTCGTCCAATCAGAATGTCCCTCGCCCGCTTTGAGTGACAGTGTGTAGTATCGCTGTGCGGCCTCGATGAACTTTGAGCGCCTGTCCATCACTTCTGCAGTGAGCTCCTACGGATGGTATATAAGGACAAGAGGCTATACTATGAACACACTGTGTATAACTATGCAAGGATGGTATATATGGACAAGAGGCTACTATGAACACACTATGTATAACTATTCAAGGATGATATATATGGACAAGAGGCTACTATGAACACACACTCTATATA
>NW_014025267.1:0-521 GCF_001186125.1 Sphaeroforma arctica JP610
ATATATAATAGTATATGTATAATAGTATATGTATATGTATATTTATATGTATATGTATATGTATATGTATATAGGTCTGTAGAAGTCTTCGAACTGAAATGCGCCCGCTCTTATATACCTATCATTGTGTTCACAAACGCGTATTTGTGTTCTGTCAATACGTTCAGATCGCTGGAACACTTACTACCGATGATTTCTTGGGGCCACATCCACAACGCATGGGAAAACATCTGCGAAACATCATAAACTTATGTTTGCACCGAGATCCTCGGCGGAGGTACGTAGCCTCACACTTCCTATATAGCATATGTTAATTAGGTTTAAAGGTGTATGTATTCATATGGTATATGTTTTGTTGGGTTTATTGGGGCGAGTGTCATGATTATGTTTTAATATTCTACCACTTTTATTTTAGTCTATGCTTTATTACGTTTGAATGTGTGTATCATTTTTTTTATCTAGTTGAGTGCTAGCATCATACCACTCATAATATATATTTAGTTCATTACGTTTGAATGTGT
>NW_014025266.1:0-521 GCF_001186125.1 Sphaeroforma arctica JP610
ATAACTTGTTGGAAGAAAGAAGGTAACATGTGTAAGCCTTCAGGTGCACCTTCAAACTGGTACTTCTTACCTTGCCAAGTAAAGGAAAAGTATTTCCTATGAGGCTCATATATCTGTAGTTGATGGAATGCAGCGTAGTATCTCGCTTATCTTAGGTAAGGGAAAACTATGTTGCGGAATTAGTTTGTTGATTGGCGACAGGTCTAGTACTACCCTTGTTTTACTAAACGTTCCATCAGATTTATATTGATCGACCGCTAAGAGAGCTAAGTTAACTGGGGTTGCATCATAATTGATTTCAATTAGACCCTGTTTTAACCAATCTTCGATTTGGGTTTTGACAACGTCTTTGTGTCTCCAACTCACGTAGTTATGTGAAGGACACTTTAACTTAGAGAAGTCGATGTTTGTTAGGTCAAGTTTAACGTACCCATTAGAGAACTTAAACATACACCAGTCAGTTATTGCAATCTTCCTGTTTTGTATAATTAAGTCCATAATTATATCGGTGAAGTGCGAAA
>NW_014025265.1:0-521 GCF_001186125.1 Sphaeroforma arctica JP610
CACGGTACCTATATTCCTGTTGTCAAGGTGTGGGTTTGAAGCAGAATATTTGGTATCTCTAAGATCATTGTCTCTTTTCTTTTTGGTCGTAGATTATTGTAAATTATATCTCTTTTTTTTAGAACACTCCGTTCTCGGTTCTTTCTTTCATCGCCCTCAAAAAATCGAAAGACAGTTTTGGAAGAAAAAAATGTAGAGCTTAGATATCTAAATATTCATAGTTCACGTGGATTCAATTCAAATTAGTACATAGAGACCAGAACGACAAATATGACCGACTCTAGAGTTCAAACCTTGCAATCCTGGCTGGAAAAGCCTATGCGTATTACCATAAGGGATGGCAGGTACATGAGCGCCCCACTTCTTTCGCACAAGTGTGGTGACAATATTACTCAGTTGTAGCGTGCAGTAATGCACTCAAACAGATTCGTATTCTTTATAATTGTCTATATGATAGTTCTAACTACAGATATATGCATCAAAACATATATGAAATAAACACAAACGAGCGCAGTTATATA
>NW_014025264.1:0-521 GCF_001186125.1 Sphaeroforma arctica JP610
GAATATATATATATACAAAAGTGTTCTGTTCTGTCATGAAGGCGCGAAGAAGATGGCCGCGACCGTAGCGCTGTAACATAATAGCATAGCTGATTTATAGATATAGGTACATGGTTGTTTCATACCCAGACGCCGGTGAAGGGCCATAGTACCTTATTCCACTACTTTCAGGGCAATCGTGCAGAACACACCATAAGACCGCACGTCACATTTTGTTCTTCAACATTGCCTATAATACTATCGAATTCAGGAAGTGCTATCGAGTATGGTACGAACTATTTGGAACGGCATAGCTGCATACACCATCCGCCACATTCAGTTTACAACGCCGCGCATAGCGACTACAAACACTGAATGGATATGAACTGTATTGGCCTGAGGACTCTCACTGCGACTAAACAGACGCACGTGCTAAAGCGAAACTGACCTATTTGCCCGCCAGGCAACATCGCTTGCATGGGAAATGGATGCAAGCTATATCGTATTAATTGTCATAGCAATAGTAAGTGAACGCATTAGTT
>NW_014025263.1:0-521 GCF_001186125.1 Sphaeroforma arctica JP610
GAAGACGATTACACTTACTACAAGACCCGTTTCATGGATGGGACAGTAGCTTGGCTAACCTCCGATGCATTTCGTGAATCACGCGACTTTCTTCGTATCTTTAATAAGAAATGGAATAAGCGTTTACATAAGAACACACGAGATAAACGAAAAGGGTTTCCTCAGGTGACTACAAACCCTGACGGATCTAAAATTCCCTATTTGCCACCTACTTCCTACGTGACTAAACTTTCTGATCTGCTTACCAACAGTGCAGAAAATTGTTCAAACTTACCTACTAATGAAGAACAGCCTTTGGCTATTACCTTACCAAATAATAAACGTAAGGCGCCTACATCGGAAATGGTTAACTGGACCAAATACTAAACGACATAGAGTACAACATGAGTCTTGAACTCGTACATATAGGCACATACTTACTCGATAAGTCATGACCGAAACCGTTTTACCTTGGTTTTCGCTTTACAAACTAGATCGTATCTTAACGTACGTTCGTAGTTCTAAAAGCTACTGGGGGCTAT
>NW_014025262.1:0-521 GCF_001186125.1 Sphaeroforma arctica JP610
ACTATGTAGTCGTTATATAAAGATGAATAGCAGGGCTTGGATACTATGTAGTCGATATATAAAGATGGGATAAAGCAGGACTTAGATACTATGTAGTCGATATATAAAGATGGAATAAAGGAGGACTAAAATACTATGTAGTCGATATATAAAATGGGATAAAGCAGGACTTAGATACTATGTGGTCGATATATAAAGATGGAATAAAGGAGGACTTAGATACTATGTAGTCGATATTTAAAATAAAGCAGGACTTAGATACTTTGTGGTTGATATACAAAGATGGGATAAAGCAGGACTTAGTTACTATGTAGTCGATATATAAAGATGAAATAAAGCAGGACTAAGATACTATGTAGTCGATATATAAAAATGGGATAAAGCAGGACTTAGATACTATGTGGTCGATATATAAAGATGGGATAAAGCAGGACTTAGATACTATGTAGTCATTATATAAAGATAGGATAAAGTAGGACTTAATATAAAGATGGGATAAAGCAGGACTTAGACACTATGTA
>NW_014025261.1:0-521 GCF_001186125.1 Sphaeroforma arctica JP610
ATTCTGAATATACTAGTAAATATTTAGTATTCAGTAGGCATTATAAAGTAAAGAGAGAATCAGAGAAGCTATTGAGTATTTTATATATACTAGTGATTACTTGCTGTTCAATACGCATTTAAAGTAAAAAGAGAAGCAGTGAGGCTAACTAGTATTCGATATATTCTAGTAAATACTTAGTATTCAGTTGGCATTAAACAGTAAAGAGAGAATCAGAGAAGCTGTCTAGTATTCTAAATATACTAATAAAAACTTAGTATTCAGTAGGCATTATAAAGTAAAGAGATAATCAGAGAAACTATCTAGTATTCTAAATATACTAGTAAATACTTAGTATTCAGTAGGCGTTATAAAGTAAAGAGAGATTCAGAGAAGCTAGTTAGTATTCTAAATGTACGAGTAAATACTTAGTATTCAGTAGGCATTATAATGTAAAGATAGAATCAGATAGGCTATTTAGTATTCTAAATATACTAGTAAATACATAGTAGACAGAAGGCATTATAAAGTGAAGAGAGAAT
>NW_014025260.1:0-521 GCF_001186125.1 Sphaeroforma arctica JP610
TGTGTCGTCGAATCAAGTACGTGTAAAAATATACCTCCCTTAATTCAAAATATACTAACTACAAACTTATGTGCATACCATTTTTAGTCGAAATTTATCTATACACCTGAAATAAAATGCAAATTCTAGATTCAGATTGAAGCCATAGTTCAGTTATTCATATCTTCCTCATGGATCAAAATATGTGTCTGGGGGTGGAGAAAGGAAAGAGATCCGCGATATCTATACACCTGACACGAATCACAGATATCTATGCAACTAATCGAGTAACCTGTACACACTTTTTCACACCATCAGAAGAAGAACAAAAGACACTACAATAGTGTGGGTGACGCGCACAGCAGTTTGGCGGCAGTACACAGCGAAAATGACATCTACAAGCGTCGCACTTCGGAACTGATTACAGGACGGAAGAATCGTTTGGATCAAAGTATGTATGCATATGCGTATGCGTATGCGTATGCGTATGCGTATGCGTATGCGTATGCGTATGCGTATGCGTATGCGTATGCGTATATATA
>NW_014025259.1:0-521 GCF_001186125.1 Sphaeroforma arctica JP610
GTATATTGCCTACTGAATACTAAATATTTACTCGTACATTTAGAATACTAAATAGCTTCTCTGCTTCTCTCTTTACTTTATAATGCCTACTGAATACTAAGTATTTACTAGTATATTTAGAATACTAAATAGTTACTATGATTTTCTCGTTACTTTATAATGCCTACTGAATACTAAGTATTTACTAGTATATTTAGGATACTAGATAGCTTCTCTGACTTTCTCTCTACTTTATAATGCCTACTGAATACTAAGTATTAACTAGTATATTTAGAATACTAAATAGCCTCTCTGATTCTCTCTTTACTCTATAATGCCTACTGAATACTTAGTATTTACTAGTATATTTCGAGTACTAAATAGCTTCCCTGATTCTCTCTTTACTTTATAATGCCTACTGAATACTAATTATTTACTAGTATAATTATAATACTAAATAGCGTCTCTGATTCTCTCATTACGTTTTACTGCTTACTAAATACTATGTATTTACTCGTACATTTAGAATACTAAATAGCTTC
>NW_014025258.1:0-521 GCF_001186125.1 Sphaeroforma arctica JP610
GCATTCCCACAGGTGTGGCATGTTCGTACCAGTGTATATCTCTGTTCGCTAGCACCTGTCCGCAGTAGTCGAGTGTCTTGTCAATGTATTCCAGATTGTCAGGGAAGCACTTCAGAGCCAATTGCGCTAATGACACTTGCAGTGACACGATGTCTGCCGGTGTCATGCTGGGGCGGGCCTGTAGGAATTCGATATTGGGATTCGGGTTGGTATAAGCAAGCCAAAAACGGGCGATAAAAACAAGTTGTGAAATTATAAAGGGGATTAAGGAATATCGGGATCGACAATTGGGTCGTAATAGGAGCATGTAGTGTTGATTGGGACAGACAATCACCCAACGTGATCTCAGTGATATCTTCAACTGCACAAGTGAGTCCTGTGGTTACAGAAAGTATAAAAGTGCAAGCCAGCCCAAATTATGCAACTAACATGCACAAGTTATACACTCTACAAAATGATGTATATTTGTATACACACACACACACACACACACACACACACACACACACACACACACACAC